>NW_027116810.1:6902500-7059973 GCF_024137725.1 Prorops nasuta
GTCCAACCATCCTCTTCCTCGTATTATCTCCATCTCCGTCCTTTTCGCCTTTCATTCTTCTTCCTGCTTATATACACGTAGGTGGATCGCCGCTCGCGGATACGTTTCACGGAACAAAGTGCGTCGCTTCCGCCGTCCGACTAACAGTTCGCGTTCATAAAATCTTGCTTATCCTTTCTCGAGGAAGAGAGAGAAGGGGGAGGAGGGGGTGGGGAGGGGGTGGGTGGGTGGTGGAAAGAACGGCTCTCGGTATAAATTGTGCATGAAATAAATACAACGAGCAAGCTCTCCGTGACATCGGCGAAGCCTCGGGGATCTCTTGGGCAACCTGGGCACACGTGCCACCTATAATTCCGATCGAACGCCGAGAAACGATTGTCACTGGATTATTATTACTCGCAGCTATGACACATTCTCCTCCACCTCCGTCCCATCCGCCTCCTCGTCACTCTTATCCTCCACCACGACCTTTTCCCCAAGATATTGCGCAAATCCCGGAATGTCGTCATCCAATCCCCGCGCATGATTTGTTTTACGAGCAAAGCGATTTTTCTCAGACTCCGCAGCCGAGCTGGCTGATCGATGCAACTAGCCTTATCCACCTCGAGTGTTAATTAATCCTCAGGAATCCTAAGAAGCATTTATCCACGATGACGTAATTAGAGAAGATAATGAACTCACAGCACTCCCGCCAAGGATCCTATTACCCCACGAATGCACGCGTTTAAATTTATCTTCTCCAAATTGCAAATAGTGCGCGAATAGTCAAGTCGGCTTTTATTTTCCTTCAGAGCTCCAGTTATATTACTAGTAATAAAAAATTGCAAGTTCCTATGTGGGATCTTCGTCAATGGTTCGAATCGATCGAGAGGCTATGCCATCGATCTTGGTCAATGTCGTACATAGGTCAGTGTAAGGTTGTGTACTCCTTAAAAAAAATATATATTGGAAAGAATCCACGGTGACGCTCATCGTAATGATCGTTGACGGATCCGAGGATCCATGGGAGATCCACCGTGATCGTTCTTGTCGATAAATCGACGCGGACACATATGCTCGATCGTTACTCGTCACCAAAGAATTAACCTGCATGTGCTCGGGCTGAAATGTTGTGGAGTAAAAATTGCATCGAGGAGATATCAGAAGAGAATATTTCTTTTACCAACAGAGCTTGAAATTAATGGATGCCAATTGGGAGAATTTAAAAAGAAAAGGAGATCTGAAGACTAAAATCCTAATAATTTTGTCTCCTATCGCATTTATTTCAGGAGTAATTAATTAATAAAATTATTTAAGAGGGCAAGTGACTGAATGACCAAAAGGACACGCATCTCGGTCTCAACTCGCACGTGTATAGCCTATATCAATTATCCAATGAATTCTTCCCCTCGATATCGGCCAATCAGAACCTCGCCCAGTAAAATAATTTAATTAATTAATTACTCCTAAAGTAAGGTGGACAGAAACAAAATTTCTTTACATTTTAATCTTCAAATCAATTCCTCTTTCTAAATTTTCCCAGTAGTCACCCATTAATCTCAAACTATGTTTATATACCGGTAATGCTAATATCTTGCTATTTTTGCAAGTTATCCACAGCCAGGTAACAAATACCTGTTCCGAGAACGGATCGCTCAAGCAACTACCGCGCTGAATGTGATCGGACATTAGGATCTCCCTGACACCTATCCAGGACGATTCATAAATCAGGTTGTTTTCCAAGCACATCCGGTGTTGCCCTGGTGTCTATTTACATATTTTAATGGGCACTCGACGACTTTTCTCAGCCCCTCCCTCCATTACCATCGTAACAAGCGCATCGTTAACGATCGGAAGTGGAGGATTCTCTAATTCTTGTATATATGCTATTCAATGAAGAGAACGAGGTGCTCCTGTCCTACTTAAATGATTTTATTTTCACGTCACTTTAAGGCGATCCACTGCATCATGACGATAAGTGGAGATGCGGAGAATCCACGGTCTAATAATCGAGGAGCGAGAGTGGATAAGGATCTAGGGATGCTTATCTGGCTGGCTTCCCCGCGGAGTGAAAAACGTTAGCAAGTGAGTGAGCGAGCGAGGAGTATCGGGGTATGAGAAGCCAGCGACATTTAAATCCGCAATCGGTAGGACATCTGTGACATTTCGTTAAGTGCCGCACGCTCGGTTTGCAGGGAAATTCCGGTGGAGGAGAGAGGAGGAGAGGATTTCGTATAGAGAGAGAGAGAGAGGGAATGTGGAAGAAAGCAGTAGCGGAGGAAAAACGCAAGAGGATGCTCGGTGCAAAGTGGATTCATTATTATGGTGGTCCACGGAATCCTGTATTTGCATCGCGAGGTAGCACAGACGTAACTGTGTGCTATATATACGAGGTGGACGCGGACATTAGTTTGCGTCTGGGTATCCAGTAGGACACATTAAACATCGGTAACGGTGCAAATCGTTAAGTACTCCACGAACGTGGAGTACGAGCTACAAGAAAATCTGCCTCTTAAGGAATCGCTGTCATTTATATCGGTGCCCCCTGCGATAAACTCGCCAAATTTGTTCTACAAGATATACATTTGCTCTCTGGATATAATATCCTAGGGAAATGCTATTTCAGTACGAATAAATAAATCGATGTTTCCTCTAATTACCATACAGTTGAAAATTACATCGTATCGCGATTGAAAATAATACGTGCATTCGATGAGCAAAGCATGGCTCGACGTCGTGGATTTGGGTAAATATATTAATTCAACGTGACCAGCGTATCGTTACAGGGCAACATAGATTATTACAATTTAACGACTCATGATGCACCAAATTGATGCTTTGTTGCGATTATGAATGCTCGATGAATATAGGAATTATACCTGTACACACGTGTGTATGGAAATAACGCAAACACCTGCAATTGGAACGATAGATTTAACGCAACTATCCTGGCGTTCTTGCTGCGCAGATAGGTATCTCTATATCGAAAGCGCATTTTACTAAAGTTTTGATCGAAACGACTCAATTTTAGCCACGACAATGAAATTTATAGGGGCTATTGAACGGTAGTAAAGTTTGAACGAAGTAATAAGACCGAAGCTGTCGGCAGACCAGACAGTGGCAGTAATTAAAGATTTTATCAACGTTGCTTGTCTCACCGAGAGAAATAGGAGTGTGCATGCATTACCTATGCGAGAAATGTTAAAAGTATAAAACTCTTATACGAGCCGTCCGTAATTATGCTCCGCTAAATTGCTATAATAAACGTTCTTGTGTAATATATACGAGGTGGCAGTCTGATCAAATTTTTCAAACCATATATATATATATATGTACACACCATATATACCGATGAGGTTCAAGTGCATCGAACAAATTGATTGGATGAAATCTCTGATTAATGCGAGGAATGTTTCAGTGATTTCGGTGGATATTCCTGCAGGTTGATTCAAAATGGCGTTTTGATTCATGACTATGTTAAGTGGTGGATGTCTGGAGAATTGCCAGAGGTGGTAAGAGAGAGAGTATTGAGCCATCAGGAAAGATCCGGGAATTGTGGAGAGCGGTTCATAAAACGCGGCTTCGTACCACGTTAGGTTGTGTCAGGGTAATTTACAACGCTGGACATCGCTGCCGGTTTATTACCAGGTTGTTTATGTTACGGTTGGTGCGCCCTTGCCTCTGGTTGGTCTCCTCATGCTCCACTCGCGCGTCTTACACCTTTATAGGAACGCATCAGCAGCGATATTCTAGCCTCCTGCAACTGCCAGCTTTCGCTTCTTTTGCCAATGACCTTAACTCCTGGAGAACAAGCTTGCCTCTTCTCCACCGGAGAGACTCCCAGCTGCATCATCTTCCTTCCTCCGCCACCGCTTCAACCACGATTCTGTGCGTGCATCTCTTCCTCCGACTCGCACTATTCGATTGCTTTATATATCCACTACAATTAATATAGTATGTACATATATAAATACTAACCAATTGGCGAGCGATCGCACTCCTAAAAGTCACTGTTCCCTTACAGAATACACATTTATTTCGCGCGCGCGCGTTCCAGTACATTCATCAGGACCATTATAAAATTGCAGAGATATATACATTCGGAATAATCAATATTTGGTTCTCCATAGCAATAAATTCAACGAAATTTATCAGAACAATGTATATATATATATATATATACGTGCTATATAGGTTTGCTAAAATATCGCGCAGAAAACCGTACAAAGAACTGTCAGATTTCTGTTCGAAGCCTGATATCCAACTACGACATAGTAATTTGACCGTCTCCTGCATGAATTCTCAAGTTCTTTTTCATGTTTTAAAATAACTACTACATCCTCTCTCTCTCTCTCTCTCTCTCTGACTCAATTTTGTCCAATGCAGAAATTCATTTATTCGATCACGCAGCAGCTGTCGGACTTGAGCGAGGCTGCCACGAGGAGAGTATAGTCGTCTTATACTAATCACTGGACCATAGAACACGTGTATTTTTGCGAGGATGGAAACGCGAGGATCGTATGGTTAGTTTATTACCAAGCTGTTTATTTTCCGAGTGGCACGCCTTGCTCGCTATCCTCTCTAGCGATATGCAACGGAGGCCGAGTATACACGCCGCTAGGGACCAGCTTGGTCCTTTTGCTGCACTTGCAATGACCCGCAGCGGCCTTAACGTACCTGCCCCACTCCATTCCACTCCCTGATCGGATATTGGATGCTTCTCTATATACGCTTCTCATCACGCTGCGTAACCGCTCCGTACCATTGCAATCTGGATAGACGTTGCATCGCAAATTGGAATTGCACGGCTAAAAACCATCCTTTCCCTCGTTATTATGTTAAAATTACGCGAAACGGCTTACATAATTTTTTCATCTAAATATATATAGGGAGAAAGTGACAGAGAGGAAGGTGGGGGGAAATTTGGTGGAGGAAGCAAAAAGAAAAGGATGAATCTGAGCCATGAACTATGAACGAGCGTGGTCGAGGAGTAGTATACGACTGCGCAGCTGGCATAACGGTATGTTAAAAGTGTTTGCAGCTTACAATCGCGATCCATTGGAGTGCAGAGAGCTGTGCAGAGCGGTGCATCTGGAAGGTAAGCGTCGGCATGCAGGCAGAGAGCCGGATGTGCACTTGCCGGGGTCACTTTCGCGGGAGCTACCTGCATCTCGCGCGGCAGTCACGAGCAGTCGGCCAGGCCAGGATCGGCGCGGTTCTGCCTCTGGCTCTACTATATAGTATATAGTGGTGAGTGCACGGTGCACGCGTCGAGCAACTATTACTATCGCCACTAGGCGCGGTGGGTGCTGTAAGCCGGGGCGTGTGAACGCTGTGACATATGCGCCGAGTGTCACTTTCTTTAATCGCCTATATGAAACCTACCTACTCACTTGTATATGTATAAATAAATATGTTTATATTTACAACCGATCGCTCTTTCTTACCCGACAAACCATCCTCTTCAGGAAGCAATCACCTCGGTCGACCCTACTCTGGACTCGACGGTGCAACACTGTACTCAGTTTTATTTTATAACAGAGATCAAATATAGTGTAAGAGTCGTACGATGAAATTTATTTATATTAACTATCACTTTGTTACTATAAGAAGAAGCTTCAGTATGTTATATATATATATATATTTTAGACTCTTCATTTTATCATCATAGCATATGATTTAAGAATTAGATACCACCTGGTCAACTCTCTTCCGGGATTGACTATGCAACTCTTCTGAATTTAAGTCTTAAATAAATTTAAAACTGGACGTACGAGTTATACAATAGAGAGTTTGTATACGAACCACTTCGTTACTATACAGACGGGAGTCCATTCTCTTCGGGAAGTATCTGTATGGTCAACTTATATCTCTCAGGAGAAAATAAAACTGTAAGAGAATTGCCACGATATAGCATGACGTCAAATCCCCTCGATTGAGAGATAACAATATTTCGATTTTACAATGCAGAATTGGTAAAATAATAAATATTATAGCTTCGTTTGGTAAATTTACTAAAATTGTCTTCAAAACAGGTGATAATTGTCATCTATAGCGATCGATGGGGTAATTTTTATTACTTTCGCACACAGTAAATTTTATCGTTCCACACTGTAATAATTATCGTCTCAGATTCAAGAAGATATCATGCTACATACATCCCGAAAGAATATCTTCATAGAGTAAGTTTCTACATTTCATATAGAAAAAATTGTAATTTTTGTTTTTAATCGTTATAAAACAGCCAGTTTTTTCCGGACTCGAATTCTACAGTAAAACACTCTCGAATTCAGTTATTAAATACATTGAAAACTGAACATACGATCTGTAGAATGAAAACTTGGTATACGATCCACATTGTTACTACCGGGGTAAAGTGCAGCGTGTACACTGACATTCATCGAATCTGCTCGTGAAGAAATGGCCTACTAGATTTGTAACTAGCTGGACAGCTTCAGGTCTCTAGTTCTCACCAAAGCGTAAAACGTCACGGTGACGTCCAGATGACGTCACGATGACGTATAGGAGTCGTGGTGGGGAGAATAAGGAGAATCTGGTAAATTGCATATACTCGAGTGTAGCGGTTGATCGTCTTACTTTTGTCAAAAGTATATCATCTCGGGATAAAATGGTATAGTAAGAATTTTCTTCTTTCTCTGTCTAATAGCATAAGAGTGAGAGAGAAAGACATATGATACCCCATGTGCCCATTGATTCTGCTCGAGCACGTTTTTGGTATAGTGATAGGAATTTTGGTATACTGATAGAAGCGGTAATAATATAGTAATCAAACGACAGATCAATAAAAAGAAGAGGGCATATTCCAATGAGTGAAGTGTCAAAATGTGCAACTTAACCTCTGTAATTTGTATTAATTTATTAAAATAACTTGTAAGTGATGAACTTTTAATAAAATCATATTAAGTGTTATAAATTTGTATAAAAAAATATGTATTTTAGTTTTAACCTATTATTGTGTAACATATGGTGTATAAAAATAACTGAAAATATATATTTTAAATTAAATTTATGTTGTTGATATTTTGTCAAGAATAACACATCATTAACTTTTATATTAATAATAAGGAGCTATATTCTTGAGTCGTAAAGTCCATTGGAGCTTGCAAGTCAACTATGGATCCCAAGCTTACAGCAATAAGATTCTACGAATAAAGAAGATGCAATTCATTATTAAAATAGATAATCGTTAACTCAGATTTTTTTGCAGAAACCTAATATCAATAGTGACAAGCTTTCGTATCTATTTCCAATTGATGATGCTGGAAGAGAACCTCTGAGAGCTCCTGACAGCTCAACTGCCACAGGTCCAAGAAACAGCTATTTACGTAAATCTGTCCAGTGTCATGCAATACATTATCCAGAAGCCATTCTGCTATTATCCAGCTAATGTTTCTACGCAATATAATTAATTTCTTATTAATTTTCAAATATACTAAATATGTAAAGAAGAAAAAGCCAATATATTAAAATCCATTTACTTACACTACATCTCATTACGTAACCATGAGTGAATATTGTTGAATGGTGACAGAACAGTTTATAGTTGCAGAATCAGAATACATTCCTGTTGTGGGTAATGTTGCTGGGTCCTTTTGTTCTTTCGCAGTATCCAAAAGCAGCAAATTTGCAATGATTTTACAATTATAGCCTATATTCGAAGAAAACTTTAATACTTAAACTTAAATTGAAGAATATTCAAATGATTAATAGTAACTCCTTACGGATTAAGATATCTTGCATTATTTTCAATTTCTGCTACCAGTGCATATAGGCAAATTCAGTGGTAAATTGTTATTCTCATCACTTAGAGCTTGTTAATCCTGTAAGTTACGTAGCACTTTAAAGTGGGCAAACAAATCCTTACGCTGCATTATATTAGTCTTCTCTTCCTTCGCTAACTTTTGAAAATTCATATATTACTGTTATCCACGAGTATATTTACCCAGTGGCTGAAAAATATTAGAAAGAGTATGAAAATTCATTCTTAAAAGTAAGCATAAATTATTTCCATATTCATAAAGTTATACATACCTATTCTATTATTTAGCTGGATGTTAGCTGCCACGAAGACATCCATATGCAATGTGCCTGCCCTCCTTCCTTTTTATTCCAGTGTATTATCCTAATAGTTTGCTGCAGGACAGTCTTAAGTCAGAAATAGATTGAAGTGTGATAATTCGGTTCTACTTTCTCTTTACCCTGGCCTACCATGAGGAGATACTCTTTTTTATCTTGATTTTTCATAACGTAAATGATAAATAATTATTCCTGAAATAAAAACGTGCACACACACATATATATATATATATATATATTATTGTCTTTTCAGATTATATACTGTATTTTTTATCTTATATAATTTATTTTTTTTTTCTTTTTTTCAGTACTCCGAAAATTGATTTACGTTAAATAATATTGGTGGCCCTGAAAAGGGCCGATTTTTGGATCCAACACGTGGCAGAGCACATTCCTTTTTTATACCATGCAATCCGATCCATCTAAAAAAATACCCATTCGAAACCAACAACAGTAAAGCTCATTCAATAATCCGTCCAGTAGCCATTCCGCTCGATCACTTGATTAAGTCGATTAGGTATCGAGTTAGTCAAGTTAGCTAAGAACTCTGGGTCAGACCTAAGGCCTTCCCAGATATTCTTCGCTTGATCGAGAATCGCTGCCCTCGTCCTCGCGCCTGGCTCTATCCATCGTCTGGACATCAATGCCCAGACGTTCTCAATTAAATTGAGATCCGGTGATCGAGCGGGCCAATCCACCACTTCCAACTCCGGGTGTCGCGCAAACCACGCTCGCGTTTCGCGTGAGGTATGGATCGCTGAATTGTCCTGCACAAATCGGATCACCGGTACTTCATCCGCGGGATATACATTACGCACGCTTGGGAGAAAAATTTCTTCCAAGATGCGAATGTATTCCCGGGAATTCATACGTGGAGAAATCTCCACAAGATCACCGATATGTTCACCGGAAATCCAGCCCCATACGCCACACGATACGCGTCCAGACCGATGAGTCTGGAAGACGTGGTTTGGCTGCAACCGGTATCGTTCGGGCGCCACACGTGCAAGGGCCTGAGCCTGAGAGGGCAACGATATGAAAACCTTTTCATCGGTCCATATCGTAGCCTTCCAATCTGCACGGCTCCGCGAAAGATTCGCGAGGGCATAGCCAACTCTCTGCTCACGGTGAGCAGGAGTTAATGGGATTTTACGCGCTGGACGACGGCAGTGAATACCTGCAGAGTGTAAACGCCGCAGGCCGGTGGTCACTGAAGCTGGATAATCTATCTCCTCCACTATGTCGCTGACACTAGCGAAGGGATCTTCTTCGATCCTGCTCAGCAGCTGCTGGTCATCGATCTCCGAAGTCCTTTTCTGCCCTCTGTTCTCCGCTCTCCGGTCACGCAGTGCGTGGTCTCCGCCTTCGCGGTACCGACGTATCCAGCGCCTGACGGTGGTCTCGTGTGCCCCGCAGAGTACAGCGATCTCACTCGCGCTTTTCCCGCACTCAAAATAGCCAATGGCTCTTCCTCTGGTAGCCTCACTATGCTGTGACATCGTCGACGTATCCAATAGATATGAATGTTATAACAAATTAACGTTATTATCGATACTTCTAATTCAATAATCGAGGCATTATTCACTTTTATCTATAATAACGTTAATTTGTTATAACATTCATATCTATTGGATACGTCGACGATGTCACAGCATAGTGAGGCTACCAGAGGAAGAGCCATTGGCTATTTTGAGTGCGGGAAAAGCGCGAGTGAGATCGCTGTACTCTGCGGGGCACACGAAACCACCGTCAGGCGCTGGATACGTCGGTACCGCGAAGGCGGAGACCACGCACTGCGTGACCGGAGAGCGGAGAACAGAGGGCAGAAAAGGACTTCGGAGATCGATGACCAGCAGCTGCTGAGCAGGATCGAAGAGATCCCTTCGCTAGTGTCAGCGACATAGTGGAGGAGATAGATTATCCAGCTTCAGTGACCACCGGCCTGCGGCGTTTACACTCTGCAGGTATTCACTGCCGTCGTCCAGCGCGTAAAATCCCATTAACTCCTGCTCACCGTGAGCAGAGAGTTGGCTATGCCCTCGCGAATCTTTCGCGGAGCCGTGCAGATTGGAAGGCTACGATATGGACCGATGAAAAGGTTTTCATATCGTTGCCCTCTCAGGCTCAGGCCTTGCACGTGTGGCGCCCGAACGATACCCGGTTGCAGCCAAACCACGTCTTCCAGACTCATCGGTCTGGACGCGTATCGTGTGGCGTATGGGGCTGGATTTCCGGTGAACATATCGGTGATCTTGTGGAGATTTCTCCACGTATGAATTCCCGGGAATACATTCGCATCTTGGAAGAAATTTTTCTCCCAAGCGTGCGTAATGTATATCCCGCGGATGAAGTACCGGTGATCCGATTTGTGCAGGACAATTCAGCGATCCATACCTCACGCGAAACGCGAGCGTGGTTTGCGCGACACCCGGAGTTGGAAGTGGTGGATTGGCCCGCTCGATCACCGGATCTCAATTTAATTGAGAACGTCTGGGCATTGATGTCCAGACGATGGATAGAGCCAGGCGCGAGGACGAGGGCAGCGATTCTCGATCAAGCGAAGAATATCTGGGAAGGCCTTAGGTCTGACCCAGAGTTCTTAGCTAACTTGACTAACTCGATACCTAATCGACTTAATCAAGTGATCGAGCGGAATGGCTACTGGACGGATTATTGAATGAGCTTTACTGTTGTTGGTTTCGAATGGGTATTTTTTTAGATGGATCGGATTGCATGGTATAAAAAAGGAATGTGCTCTGCCACGTGTTGGATCCAAAAATCGGCCCTTTTCAGGGCCACCAATATTATTTAACGTAAATCAATTTTCGGAGTACTGAAAAAAAGAAAAAAAAAATAAATTATATAAGATAAAAAATACAGTATATAATCTGAAAAGACAATAATATATATATATATATATATATGTGTGTGTGCACGTTTTTATTTCAGGAATAATTATTTATCATTTACGTTATGAAAAATCAAGATAAAAAAGAGTATCTCCTCATGGTAGGCCAGGGTAAAGAGAAAGTAGAACCGAATTATCACACTTCAATCTATTTCTGACTTAAGACTGTCCTGCAGCAAACTATTAGGATAATACACTGGAATAAAAAGGAAGGAGGGCAGGCACATTGCATATGGATGTCTTCGTGGCAGCTAACATCCAGCTAAATAATAGAATAGGTATGTATAACTTTATGAATATGGAAATAATTTATGCTTACTTTTAAGAATGAATTTTCATACTCTTTCTAATATTTTTCAGCCACTGGGTAAATATACTCGTGGATAACAGTAATATATGAATTTTCAAAAGTTAGCGAAGGAAGAGAAGACTAATATAATGCAGCGTAAGGATTTGTTTGCCCACTTTAAAGTGCTACGTAACTTACAGGATTAACAAGCTCTAAGTGATGAGAATAACAATTTACCACTGAATTTGCCTATATGCACTGGTAGCAGAAATTGAAAATAATGCAAGATATCTTAATCCGTAAGGAGTTACTATTAATCATTTGAATATTCTTCAATTTAAGTTTAAGTATTAAAGTTTTCTTCGAATATAGGCTATAATTGTAAAATCATTGCAAATTTGCTGCTTTTGGATACTGCGAAAGAACAAAAGGACCCAGCAACATTACCCACAACAGGAATGTATTCTGATTCTGCAACTATAAACTGTTCTGTCACCATTCAACAATATTCACTCATGGTTACGTAATGAGATGTAGTGTAAGTAAATGGATTTTAATATATTGGCTTTTTCTTCTTTACATATTTAGTATATTTGAAAATTAATAAGAAATTAATTATATTGCGTAGAAACATTAGCTGGATAATAGCAGAATGGCTTCTGGATAATGTATTGCATGACACTGGACAGATTTACGTAAATAGCTGTTTCTTGGACCTGTGGCAGTTGAGCTGTCAGGAGCTCTCAGAGGTTCTCTTCCAGCATCATCAATTGGAAATAGATACGAAAGCTTGTCACTATTGATATTAGGTTTCTGCAAAAAAATCTGAGTTAACGATTATCTATTTTAATAATGAATTGCATCTTCTTTATTCGTAGAATCTTATTGCTGTAAGCTTGGGATCCATAGTTGACTTGCAAGCTCCAATGGACTTTACGACTCAAGAATATAGCTCCTTATTATTAATATAAAAGTTAATGATGTGTTATTCTTGACAAAATATCAACAACATAAATTTAATTTAAAATATATATTTTCAGTTATTTTTATACACCATATGTTACACAATAATAGGTTAAAACTAAAATACATATTTTTTATACAAATTTATAACACTTAATATGATTTTATTAAAAGTTCATCACTTACAAGTTATTTTAATAAATTAATACAAATTACAGAGGTTAAGTTGCACATTTTGACACTTCACTCATTGGAATATGCCCTCTTCTTTTTATTGATCTGTCGTTTGATTACTATATTATTACCCGCTTCTATCAGTATACCAAAATTCCTATCACTATACCAAAAACGTGCTCGAGCAGAATCAATGGGCACATGGGGTATCATATGTCTTTCTCTCTCACTCTTATGCTATTAGACAGAGAAAGAAGAAAATTCTTACTATACCATTTTATCCCGAGATGATATACTTTTGACAAAAGTAAGACGATCAACCGCTACACTCGAGTATATGCAATTTACCAGATTCTCCTTATTCTCCCCACCACGACTCCTATACGTCATCGTGACGTCATCTGACGTCACCGTGACGTTTTACGCTTTGGTGAGAACTAGAGACCTGAAGCTGTCCAGCTAGTTACAAATCTAGTAGGCCATTCTTCACGAGCAGATTCGATGAATGTCAGTGTACATGATATTATATATATATATATATTTTATTTCTCCAAATCGGAACCGAGGACGGGCTCTTTATTATTGAAACGAGCTTCTCTCGGTATATACTTGGCGAAGATTCTCACGGTGAAGTCAGTTATATAAATAAATTCTTATGTAAGAAGTATATATGCGCGCGCGACATCACGCGATGGTCTGTAGAGTCCTTAAAGTTGCAAAATCGGCACGTAGGTACCGCGATGCTTGTCGCGACAAAGCGCTAAACGTGTCGTTATCTGCCCACGTACTTTGTTACCTGCATGCTGCTAAAGAGATTAATGAGCTTTTTTAATCCGATCATTACGCAAAAGAGACGCTATTCTCTTTCCTAATGCACGATGAACGGAAAAGCTGTTAAACACACGCAATAGATGCACGCCACGCATCGTGCAACAAACTTGCCCGCATGTCCCTAGACGATAAATTGGACGTTTACATGTATATATATATATATATATATATATATGCCTACCGCGTAGGTATAATACGACCAGCACATTTGCCCATTGCATCCCCCGTCCATTAACGAGTTCCGCGCAATTCCTCGAGGGAAAAAATGCAGCGGGAAAACTCGCATCGAGCTAAATTTCGTCGTAGAGTTATTAGTCGGAGGAGGAGGGAGGAGGCTGGGCTGGAAATAATAAAGGTGATCTTAATAGGAATTGTAAACACGTGGGTTTTGCATTCGTGTGATGTTGGTCCTAATAAGTTGGTGGACGAAACGAGCGATGCTGTCAAGTAAAAAGGCTTAATTCCGACGGTAATAGCTGGCGCATTATGTCAACCGTCGCTGGACAACCGTTTATTACGCGTTGGGGAGCGATAAAAAATGCACTTTGCATAATGTAAGATAATCAAGCGGAACAGGTTTGGGACAGGTGTGTGGTGGCATCAGGCCATCTCACCACAGGCTACCATCAGCCTTGCTCATCGGAGAGCCAACGTGTAAATTAATAATCTATTAGAGCAAACTCTCTTTTTCTCCTTGTATCTCTCCTTCTTGCGCTTTCTTCTTCTCCTTTGCATCCCCCCCCCCCCTCCCCCACTCTTTTCTCGCTCCTGCCGCCTTACTTCCCGTCGTCGTGAGCTCTGCGAGCTTGGCCGCCGCCGGCGACGTATTAACGGCCGCACAAACGCGCCAACTTATCGTGCCTACGCGCAATCCTCGTATCCACCGCCAAAAACAACATCCAAGCACATGGAGGATTCCGCACTGCTGCAGCTTCCTTCCGTGATTCGCGTACGTATGGACTATTGCTCTATAATCTCGGTGAAAGAGGAATCCTTCGGCGTGAAAATCCACTGGAACCGAGCTTAAAGGCCTCTCTCGCTACACGGGATGACGTTATGCGTGATGCAAAATTGTATTTTCAGTTGCCAGGGGCCTGATATCGCGCGCATAACGACACATTATGCATCGACGATTATTCGTTTAAAAATGAAAGACCGAATCGTGATATTCCACAGGCTCGCCCAATGGAGAGACAAATTACTCAAACTGCTTTGGTCGTATAATACATCAACACATCGAGGAAAGGATAAATGGACACATTTATTATAGCCTACGAGCATAATTGCCCTTAAGAGAGAATGTAGGAAACACATGATAGATACGTTGAATAGTTTCTTAAGACAAATAGTGCCAGCGTGTCTTATGATACGTATATATATATATATATATATATATATGTATACGTGATTTAATAGAATTAATATAGAAAACAAGCTGGGACTACAATGGACGTACCTGGCTTTCTAAATAAATATATATGTGTATATACTGTAATAAGGGCCCTAGTATAAATCGTCCTTAAATAAACTTGGCGAGGTTAACTAGGAATTAACCTGGACAGTTGAATGCAGATCTAGCCGAGGAAGAAGACAACGTCGCATGTCTCGGGTAAAGTGATCGTCCGAGTTGAAGATTGCGAGATCTAGTTGTACAGAGGGAGCAGAGGGAAACGAAAGGAATCAGCGCTATCGACTTTCGGAATTTATCGGAAAGTCGATCGCGCACGGTGGCGTCTACCGATTTGCTGCGACGGCCAACGATCCGATCTCCGTTTAATCGACGAGCACTGTCACTGCTTAATGAACGTCCAGCTAAATGTCACTCTGTCTATATGGTGAAAGCCGCAGTCAAATTCCAATTGCGACATTTCCCATGCAAGTGTACGCTGCACGCACACGGAGAAAGACGTTCTTTTGTTTCAATTAATATTTCTCAAAAAGTTGTACTTTCACGAAATGCAAAAGTTGCTAAATGCGATGCTTCTTTCATACTATATTGCCAAGTACAGTCTTTTGTAGGGAATTTTTTGCTAGTGTAATTAACGTTCCAGGGTCGACCAAAAAAATCCAGTAAAATTGAAGCAAATTTCGTTGGATGTAGTTGAGACGCGACTCGACATAATAGCAATTAATTAATGCATCGTATTAATCACCGCGTATACAGCGAATCGCGTAATTTCAATTGGCACATAGAGTTTCACTTTGCCAAAGAAAAATTTTCACCTGGCGATTTCGACTACAAATGAGATTTCACCTCGTTCGTATAACAGCACTGTGTATATACTATACATATATATATAATTGCATCGGCCAAAAATAGGAGAATGGAAATATTTCGTCCTGCGTAATCGCAAAGCTGCAGCGGTTAACTCGAATAAATTCCAGGATGAACATTGACGCGTCGTTTACCGCGCGTGGTGTAGTGGTGGAGAAAATATTTGCGATATCGCGGTGATAAAAGGCGATAATGGTTGTTGATCCGGCGAGAGAGCAGAGTCCGTATGTCAACGCTCGCACGGTCTGTCACGGGCATTCGTTGCGAAAGCTCCGAGGAATTATGATTTTCACGAGAGATCGATATGCCAGGATGGCAATTAGCCGGCGGGAAGGCTGAGGATGATGAATGATAATGATAGCGCTGAACGTGATCGACATGAGCGATCTATGAAAGATGCGAAGGAATCCTTGTACTTGCACGCTTCGTGGCCTCATCCGACATTAAGATGAATCCCGGATGAACCCTGCCACCAAACAATTTCTTTTAATCTCCTTGAATATTCCATTGATCGCAATACCCTTAGTCTTCCTTGGGAATATATATATATATATATATATAGTATAGGTAAAAAAAAAAGAAAAAAAAGAATTTCTTCCTGGATAAAGGAATCTTTGGAGAACTGGCTAAGACGATCCGAAGCTGGGAATGATTCGCACGAATGTTTCTACCCTACAACGCAGAATCGAGCGTGGATAAAAAGTGGTGGAATAACGAGGGAAAATATGGCTGGTACTCGCGACCTGCACGATTAACTACTCGCGTACAGCGCGGAACTGCGATTTGTTTAACGGCCCTTCCGCAGGTAATTAAACATACCGACCGTGGCTCACGTGAATTATGGACCGTTCGAGAGATAATACCGAGAAACGAGCTAATACGACGGGGCTAGATCACCGCGAACGAATCGGAAACCAAGTAACCACCAGCCTGCAAACCTTCCTTGTTAACTCAATCGCAATTTTATGCACCACTCTAAATTCCACGTCGATCACTCATTAGCAACGCTGCATTCGGTCTTTTTCTCATTTATTTTACTATCCCTCGAAAACAATTAAACATTTAACGACGTCTCTGCGAGACTCTTCCCTCTTTTAACCCTCCCACGTATTTTTGCATTTTTCCAAAATTCCTTTGAGACGCTCGCGGGAGAGTACAACAAATATCTCAGCGTCATTATATCCTCGAGTCTGGAAATATACAACTGGATGTAACATTTAAGTCTTGACACTTGATTTGTCTGGTGGGTTTCGCAATCTGCGATAGAGTAGTGTAGGTACAAGTTCATACGTGTTTGCATAAAGCAGGTTGTAGTCGGGTCTTACCGGTAACATTCGATTATATACGAGAGCGGAGGGAGGAAACGACGACGACTCTCGTTTCGCCGTACGTATACAGCATTGTATTACCCCACTTGTGTAGGAAAAACTCCCTCCCCCTCCTAAATTCGCACGATCTACCGTCAAGAATAATGAAAAATTAAAGGTCCGCGCGCTTTGATAGGTTTTTCTGATCTCCCCCCAAGTCTAAATTTTCCCATAAAGCCATACACAGAGCGTATCGCACACGCGTCTCGCAACGATAGAGGATCACGGTTATTAAGTTGGCGCGCGAAATTGAGCGCGATTCGATCTGCGAGTCGCGCGCGCGCAAACAATGCGATCCGGAGGCGAAACGCGCGAGTTAGCATTGTCCCGCGAGCGATTTCGATGAAAACATGGGTCAAGTCGAGAGAGAATTCTCACGCGCGGAGAACAAGCCGCCTGCCGCGCGTCGTAGCGTTCTTGGTGTCTCTGCGTGTGTGTGTGTGTGTGCGCGCACCACGAATACTCCACTCGGACATGAAAAGTCCTTACGCAACGCGCGGCGTAACATGGGCCGATCCGAGAAGCGCGACAAGTGCATTGCGGCACCGCTCACCCGGCTCTCTCGGCACATGGCATGGCACGGCACGGCTGAATCACCCGCTGAGCGCGCACCAGACACGCCGAGACACGCGCTCGCCTGCAAATAAACCAGCAAGCGCGGAAGTTCTGAAAAAGAAAGGCGCGCGCGCTAACTTCTTGCTCGTCCGAGCAACGAGGGAGACGGCTCGCGGTGCACGAGCTGCATTCGGAAACAAAGGAACGATCAATAATAATTCTCTCTCTCTCTCTCTCTCTCTCGTGTGACTTTCTTTATCGGAGAATAGTTGGTCATTAGAGGGAGCGGCAGGACAGTGGAGCAATCTATATATTGGATGCATCGCGCGGTGAAAAAGATAGTAGAGCGGTATTAGTGTGTGTTTGTATGAGAGAGAGAGAGAGAGAGAGAGAGCAGTGAGCGGGCAGGCGTGCCCGATGGTTACGGCAATCACCGCACACGCTTCCAAGCTCCTGACCGAGCACAAACAAACCTTACCTTACCTTACACTCCTATACGTTATTGCGTCCAGTCGTTGGAAAACCTTCCTTCGCTCTCGTGCCGACAATTTGACCCTTTTCTCTTCTTCCACGCGTCAATCGTCCCCTTCGCGACGTGCTCCTCCAACGTGTATTATTCACCCCCTCCCTCTCATCGATTTAGCGAAAAATCATACGATAACCATACTAACCTCACCCCGAAGCAACATTGTTATTTTTATCATCGACCTTACCTGTAGCAGAATAATAATAATAATAACGATTCTGCAAGGAATGATTTCAGTCCTCGCGGTTTTCTCACGAAGGAGGAAGCGGCGCAATGTTTTCATTCCAATTGAAATTAATACGAATGAAATGGTAACGCTGTTATTTGTTGGCGCGGAACTGCTCCTTTGCTCAGGGTAGAGTAGAGCGAGAGAGATGTAGCGCGAGCTTGTGCAACCTCCATCTATTATAGTGGAGAATCGCAGCGCGGTGGATTGCATCCGTGTTGAAGCACGCCAAGGCCCAAGCACGGTTTGTTGCAATGGTGCGATGAGCGATCGCTAATTGTCTCCCTCGGTGCCGCCTTCCGCTGGTCGTTCCATTTCCACTTCCTGGTATCGATGGTCATCACGACGACCGCGCCTCCGCGCATTTGCGCGTGCAGCAAATCCAGTGACGCTGCGGGCCGCTTCGGCTGGAAATCCCATCCGTTACACCGCGGCTCTCTCTCTCTCTCTCTCTCTCTCTCTCTCTCTCTATACGCACTATCTCTCCACGATTCTTCATGGCATAAATCACCGATCCTTCGCACCTATCCCCCCTCCTTATCTCCATCTTCTCTTCCCAACTTTTCTCACTCGCCAAATTTCCCGATCGTTTCAGCTTATAAAAGAGTGAAAGAGAATAATTTGTTTGGCACAGATTCTTGTGTTGTAGCTAAGATCGATCGTTATGGGAATTAAATTAAGTAAAATCAGAGAGAGAGAGAGAGAGAGAGAGAGGTGCGAGATGTGATAGGTATACATCCCGCTGTTGTATAGAAAGGTGCGGTGCGTTGCTTCTTGGCGGACATTGGTGATTGTGCTCGCTCGCAATTGCGGCGTCAGTGCCCCGGGGCGACTATCCACCTGCCTGCCTGCCTGATCCCTTCGCCCACGCAGGCCTCTGGAGTAGCGCGCACCGGCGTCCGGCTCTTCCCCCACGACCAACACGCAAATCCGCGTCCACCGATGAGAAGCGTATTATACGTGGCAAAGGCAAAAATACTCGGGGAAGAAGAAGAGGAGGAGGAGGAGGAGGAATGACATTGAAAAAAGGGGAGCGAGGCCTTGGGCGAGAAAAAAACCGTAGGGCATAGGTAAAAGGAGAAAATTATCCGACGAGGAAGATAAATGTTGCTGAGAGGATGGGTGACTGAAAAATTGAGAATTGGAGGGGAAGGAGAAGATTCGACGAAATAGCGGGAGAATGGAAGGGATCCGGGATGAGAGGGAGAGGGTGGCGAGGGATAAATGGTGCATTCTGACGAGAGTAGCCCGCAGGCCTAGCTCCGTTACAATGAGAGCTGCTCGTGGCATTCCGCGAAACACGCTGAACACGTCATCATCACAGAAGACCAACAAATGAGAGACGACCTACCCGTACGCATATATATGTACCTACGTACGCAGAGAGATACGAGTGCAGCGTATTTAGCCACGCGCGATATAACTATACGTTGAAGTTGGAGGGGGGTTTCGAGGGTTTCGGCTGGATGCATTTAGCCTGTACGCTCTTCCGAAACGTCCAGTTGGAGTGAGAAAGAGTCCGAGAGCGAGAGAGAGAGAGAGAGAGAGAGAGAGCAGGATAGTGGAGGCATTTGATTTGACCGGACCAGAGAGAATCGGTAGCGTCTCTATGAATTCAACCCACTCGCTCCCCCCGTCTCTCCCTCTCTCACGCGCAATCGTTTGGACGATGCTAGCAATCCGTAACACGGGCCCGGTTTGTAATGCTCGTTTACAGACTGCAGCCGGCGAGTACCGAACGAGCAGCTAACACGAATACGCTGGAATTCGCGCGATCGACTCTACTCTCTGCTCTGCGGCAACAACCTCTCCTCTCCTCTAATTCTCCGTTCACCCCTTCTCCACCTTATCCTCTTCCTCCCCCCGTACCCTCCTCCTCTCGATCCTCCGCCCAACAGCACGGTACGTCGCTTCACTCTCCACCCCGAAGAAGCTTCCCAGTTTCCGATAAAAATAAACTATATTGCGCTCTTTACGTTCTCTCCCATATTTTAACCTCTCTCCACCCCCCTCCCCCCCCCCCCCCCACTTCCCCTATTCAGCAAACTCCTTCATTATCACCTGGATAACTTTTTTTAATTGGCCACTCTTCGCCGCTACCACATCATTAAGATCCGCTCGCTCGCTATACTTGGCCTTCTTCCTCCAATGTTTATGCCAATCTTTGCGTATCTCCGATTCAGCGCGCGAGGCGCATTTATGAAAGTTTCTTCTGGTCTCGGTATATGGCAGTAATCCGCGCGCTTGTGCACCTGCACGCAAGAAATCTTCTGGTGGCCGCGCGACCAGCAGTCGTGAGAGGTGCTCGGCCACCGTGAGAGATGGATAATTTTTCGCTGCGCAAACCGATCGTATTAACATACTCAACGATCTGTATCGAACGATATCCCCCCTCTTGAAAATTATCGCTCTTATACATATTATTATCCTTGATAATTATATGCGAGCTATACGCACTTGGTTCAATTATTTATCAAAATCTAATAAACATTGCTGGCTAATGACTGAATTTCAGGACAATGCCTCCATCCGAGGGAAACTATTGAAATTATGATACGAGAATTACGCGATTCGATCATGTCCACTTTCAAGGATTATATTGGTACGTCACGAAGTGCTATAACGTCCAATGTAGTATTCCCTCTTGAAAATTATCGCGCTCACACGTATTATTATGTTCGGAAATTACGAGTTACGCTCTACGTTCAATTATTTATGAAAATCTGGTAAACATTGCTGGGTAATGGGCGAAATTCAGGACAATGTCTTGATCCTATAAGAAAATCGTGCATTGATTTAACAAGTTTATGCGATTTGTTTCTGTCCAGTTTCAAGTGCAGCATTCGCGTCACGAAATGCTTTTATCAAACAATATCCTCATTTTTAAAATAATCGTGCACTATTGTTCACGTTAATTACAGTTACGTTCAATGGTTTATAAAAATGTTATAAACAATACTGGATAATTATTGAATTTCAAGACATAATCTCAACCCGACTAGAACCTTGAAAATTTTATAAAAAAATGTGCAATTTGATCATATCCAATTTCAAGCAATTTATTCACCTCACGAAATATTATATCGAACAATATCCCTCCCTTGAAAATTATCACACTTACGCACACACTGCTTCCCTCGATAATTATACGAGCTAGTCGCTACGTCTAATTATTTAACACAATTATATAAACAATTCTAGGTCACTACTGAATTTCAAGACCCTGTCTCAACCCGAGGAAAAGCGTTGAAAGGCTTAAAAAAGATTATTACACTATTCGATTCTGTCCACTTTCAAGGATTATACTGGCACGTCACGAAGCACTATATCGTACGATTTTAATAGATACGTCGTTGTATGCAGCGAGGTTCCGAGAGAAGTGCGTAGATCGTGCATGTAGTAGAATGCGAGTAGAATTTCAATGAAATTTGTCCGCGATGAGGCACGAGTTACGATCGTCGGTATGAAGCTGGAATAGCGAGAGGCTGGCGAGAGAGAATCGTTAAGTTAACCGGTCACAATGTAGTGTGCGCGGGGTTAAACGTGGACGGGTTGCATCGTTCATTCACGGATTATATAGCGAGTAATATCGTGCGTGCACCGAGGGAAACAGAGAAAGAGTAAACGCGTGGTATACTCGGAGTTTAGTCAGGAATTCTCTTTATATCCGTTATAATATCGAGTACTCGATATCCCGAAGGGACTGGCGATGGCTGACGATTCGTTCAGCCTGAATAGTTCCAAAATGCGAGAATTCGTGCGCTCGTTTCACATTCTACATAGTCCGATGTAAACTCGAAGAGCTAATTTCACTATGACGGTACGAGTCATGCGAATCGAGATTTTGCAAAACTGTATGTATGTGTGTATAGATAAGGTATAGTATCCTGTATCACTCTTGCTCGTGTTTCTCCGCTACGAAAATCGAATTATCGACGAGGTACATTGCCGAGCTCGCATTCACACTCTGTCTATTTATCCTCGCTGTGCAACAATACTTATCAATCCACTCGGCAATCGCTCGAGAACCACACGTGGCAAACTCGACGTCGTCGGTTCTCGCAAAACGGAACATTGCGCTGAAAAAACCGATCGGTTGTTAAACGATTTATTAGAAACTGTGCATATATCTATAGCGACTGTAAATCTTTTGTAAGAAATGTTATATCAGCCCCAATCGAGCACAAATATCTTCAGGATATTCTTAGAACGCTTCTAAAATATCCACACGTCCAGTGAATATACCGAGGATATACCCTGAACATCTTGTGCTATCAGATAAGATTATAAAATCGTTGATCGTGAGTAATTCTGTTTTTGCGATTAACGAAATATGGCCGAATAAGCGTTAATTAGGGTTTCGCGAGGTGATGAGTTCACCGATGATGAGTTTCGGGCAGCTTCCACGGTGTGTTCGCGCGCGGGAGGCCCGAGGGTGGTCGATCGCAGAGTCAGCGAAGGTCCCGCGATTACAAAGCTGCTCGCCGACGGTTCTCCATTTATTACCTATTAATCTGAAACACACGACGGCCTAACGATATGCGTGCCACGTTGAAAAGAGTAATTGCGAAGAATGAACTCATTGTATAATATACTATCGGTGATGTGCCTGTTATCATCGTTCCAACTTTGTTATAGTTACTTCGCTTTTAAGCTATTACCTCGCGGTACCTAATTTACTCTTCCTCCTGAATGACACTATACACACACACACACACACAGAAACACTGCAAGAACTCGCAATTAGCATAATGGACGAAAATTTTTAATGCTTGAAAAGAGTGATTAAGAGCATTGAATAGTGATTTGTATAATTCAGTAGGAATTGCGTATAATCTTGATGAGCGTACAACGAGTGGTTTTAATTACTAATTCGTCCATCTATATATACTATATATATATATATATATATATATATAGAGATATATATTAAATATATATTCGTATAGGGTAATTAAACGTTGGGAAAGATGAATCAGCAGTTTGGGCGTAAGTTACGTGTTAATGATACCACTGGGAGGATTTATACGTTTCAACAGGCATGGATTGTAAAATTATATTAACTAGCTCGGTGTGTGTTGCAGTCTGTATCAGTAACTATCATCGGAGCACGTATACCCCACGCGTGTTACAACGCTATCTTAATAAAGCGTGGATACACGGTACTCTGTCGAGGTATGTGCCAGTGCAGAACAAGCATTAAATTGAATGGCAGTTGGGGAAGCCGCGTCCGGGCGACGTACGATCCCCTTCCCTTTTATGTTAATCGTTTGTCTAGCAAAACCACTGTACTATATATATACAATATACATGCAGACATATACATACGTGTGCCACGTCTTCCTGCGTACATTTTTTTAATACACCGAGCGTAACGGTGTTCGCGATCAAATGGAAGAGTTTTGGCGAAACTTTGTTGCGAGAATCATCTCTACATTCCGATTAGCATTGGCGTATTTACGAGAGTGTGTCCATTCGAAACGGTATTTTTCCAATTAAAGAAACGGCGATATAAAAGCTGCGTCCGAGATTCTCACGGACTATATCGGTGGATTTTACGAGCGTCGGCAGAGCGCTCGGTTGAATATCGAGGGATCGCGATTTCATGGTTTTAGATCGGCGCGGTGAGCGAGCCTCTGGCGAATGGAAAATATCGCGAGTGTCTTCGCTCTGGGGAGAGCCGAAAGTGCGGCTCACGGAGCTCGGTGGCGAATGGCATGGCGATGCGCCGCCGCCGCGCGCTTCTGCGGTTTGTCGACGTTATAACGACAGGCCACAATTACACCTCGCGTTACTCCAGACCTCTGTTATATTTATAGTCGAGCCGCTACACATTTTAGCTTATAATTGACGCGTGGCAACAATATCCTTCTTATTATGACAATTAAACGCTGTTATTAATTACGAAACTTTGCTCCGGATAATCGACCGGAACGTAACTTGCCAGCCAATCGTCCGATCATTTGGGAAAGGAACTTTCAATTATATAGCAATTCTTTATCCCAGGATTCGGATTGATTTCGTTCGATCGATCTCCGCCATGTAATTCAGCAAAATGCAATTATCCGCTCCCTTCTACCAATATATATCGGGATACTTGATCTTTATCTCGATTTATCTCTCCTTTGACTATCTGCATATTGAAAGATTAGTCGGTGTGAAAGCTGCGTGTCAATTATATCAGGACGGAGGTATACTTGCCTGTTGCAAAATCACTTGTATATATATATATGTGTATAAGACATTGTGCAAAGCGCTACTTTATTTCTAGAGCACGCGTGCGTGATGCGTTCTTCGGTGTCTCAGCAATTAGGAACTTTTAGACGGGGGCCTCCGTATTAATAATAGCGTCCAAGTTGCAAATTCTTCAAGTTTGATTAATGCCTTTCGTTGGGAATAGCGTAATATTTATTGCGAGATCCCGATGCGCCGAGAGTGCGAGCAATTATTCCCCTTGATCATTCAAAGTAGGAGAGGTGAATGAGGAGGGGGGGGGGGGGGGGGGGGGAGGGATCCAGCGTGAGATGTCCGGTGCACAAAGAGACGAGGCCGTTCTACTTCATCGTCGAGCGCTTGACACAGGTGTTAATTACCGTTAAAGCTCGAAAGCTGCCGGTACGCTGCTTCTGCCGCTGTAATTTATCGACACGCCTACGTAAGTCGAGACTCCATTAGTAAATTATCAATAGCGGTTTGCGAGCACGAATCTCTCCCATCCAATCCTGCATTATTTACACGTATCCCAAAACGCCTATCATTTCCCTCCCGAGTCCATCGATGATCAGGAGTCGAGCGTCTCCTTTTCCAACTCATTAACCAGTGGTATATATATATATATATATATACATATATATACATAGATTCATTTCGCCAATTCAATTCATTCGTGAAAATAAGAAACGCCGAGATTGCCGTCCAATTCTTGTGTCTCGTACGTACGCCTTTCATAAATTTCCCCTTCTAAAGAAAAGTCCTGCTCGACGGTTTAATCAGGAGATCGATCAACGGCATCGATCAGCCAATTACCGAGGAATCAAATTTTACCGACGGTCGATAAAAATGTTAAATTGCCAAGGGACATGATTGGTGGGTTGGAAACGAGACAAAGAGGAAAGTAGGTTGATCGGGATGAGATTGCTTCGAATACCTGTAATGACAGTTCTGAGTCGCATACATGCAGTGATTCTTTGTCGTTGTATGGAAATTTTTTTTTTTTTTTTTCGAAATTACTCACGACTGTACATTGTGATATTGGGCTTAGCTCGTTTGTGGCTAATACACAATCAATTATCTCATGTAGATGTATTTGCATGTGCCCCTCCGTTCAATTTATTAGTTGCAGAAATATGCAACTACTCGTTGCAGCGAGAAAAAATCTTTCTCGCGTCAAGCCTGCTCAAAGCACATCTTCCAATGTCAATTTGAATCGATAAAACAATACGATGTTCTAATAGACAGACGTATTAATAAAAAATATAATAAACTCGAGAATTTCTCAACAAATAATTATTATACATTATCTTACGATTACAGTACAGAATGGTTAAATTTATCAAATTCACACCGTAATGTTTATAATTTTACTAACGCTATAAGCATTCCAGTGTGAAATCAGTAAATCGAACGACTCTGCTTTGATGTTAGAAAATGGTATCTAAATCTAGTAATAATTGCCATCTCCCGATTGAAGGGATTCGGTACAGTGCAATTCGTGCAATTTTTCTATTTACTTTTTTCCTTGTAAGTACTTGGAAGGGTCTGGGCTCTCTCGTGCACGCCACGCGTTTCAACGCCATGTCGTGAAAACGTAAAAGGAGAGCTTGCAGAAGCGCAATAATTTACGCGCTGTCTGTAAGGCGCCAATTAACTTGGCGAGCGGACAGTTTGCTCCCGTGCGGCCATTCCGCTTCTGCTGATTTCTCCGCTGGCTCCTCGCGCTCGCGGCCTCCTCCACCTTAAACGCTCCTCGGCTGCTTCGTATGCGCGCCAGTAGAGTACTTATAGATACCGCTGCGCTCTGCTCGCGGCCCTTTGATCTTTACGACCGCAGAAAGAAACGATCAAAATTTCTGCTCAGGAATAATCTCGGAGTACCCCGGATTATCGTCACTCGGTTTATCCTCCGAGATGACGCTAAAGAATTTTTTTTCCTCCTAGCTTCGCTATATATATATATATATATATATATATATACATATACCGTATATGGAAGCCTCGACCTACCGTCCCGAGCTCCCTAGAAGAACTGCTGATGAGAATCGGAAAAAAACGCGAGGGGGAATCGTTAAAATAATATTAATATTCCGTCACATTGTAATAAACGAGAAACGAGCTTCTTCCTCTTATTCGCAATCCCACTATTAGCCTCTTCGCTCGGTACTTGAAATAGAATTAAAATTCTTCGGATACTTCTCCAACCGAGTTTCTTTTTTTGTCATATACTATTTGCATATGTTATCGGAAAAAATTGGCCGACGCTCATCGAGCTTCTGTCGTCGAACCGATAATTTTGCTTTCGAAGAATGCCCATTTACGTATATGATTTTCCTGAATCGCGGTACTTCCCGGTATCATTGTGGAATAAACGATCCTCTTGGTGCATCGATCGCCAATAAAATGATAAAAATCTCCAACAAAGCAGATTTTCATTCGTGTATGCTTAGGATGATTCTATTGGATATCGGTCAAGCTATTAGTATATAGCTACAGTTTATCTCTGAATATTTTATATAAAAATTCGCGAGGCTCCCCCATAGAATTGCACATTTACTGTATCTCAACTATTCATCAAGGTTCATCAAGCAAATATAGAGAAGCTTATCAAAGCATTTCTGTTCTTTCCCTTTGAATTCTATTCCCAGTTTTTCCAAGTTATTTTCTTATAATAACAATATAAATCTTACAGTTGGCAAAGATAATAGTTTTAAGGACTGCGAATTTCTATATAACATTGAGCAAGATTGAAATGTATATATACAGTGGAGTATGCATTATGTCAATAGGAAAGCGAGGGTAATAAATCGTAAGTAAGGAGATACAGTGATATCCCAGATGGAGAGATAAGAATTCCCACGTGTCACGTAAAATATAGCGTTTTGCGAAGAACTGGGTCAAGCAGTGTCCCCTGGTGCGGAGCCAGCCGCGGCGCTGCGTCCACTCGTCGAGTCCTAGAGCCTGGCTATGGAGAAAGTGAGTTGGATGAGTTCCTTTCCTCGCGCGAGTGCTGGTCGCTCCCACACTATTTTATTCTCGCTCGTGTGCATTCGGCGCGTTCGAGTAACGCCTACTCGAAGCCGCCGCGGGTGGTCGGATTTTCCACCGACTCTTTCCGAGTCCTCGACGCCGTTTATCGCACAATCCGCGCGCGCGCTCCTCGCCAGCAACCTTTCCGGCTTTCCAGCCCCTTCCCGCTTCTCGCAGGAGCGGATAACCGCACCGAGTCTATGATTTGTTATGGTCTCTTCCGCGAGGCCTGCTTGCCAGAACGCGAGAGTCTCCTTAACCATTAGACTACTCGGGTTACCACGCAATTTCTTCCTCTTCCCTCTCTTCTCCTACGATTCGTACCTCGGCCAGAGCCAACTCTACACTTTTTTTCCACGACACAGTCCCTCGTTGACACGTGCGTGGGAGATGCACAGGATATTCCGTTAACCAACTACTATTTACGCAGCTAATCTTCAAGCTACTTCCGTGCCGTGAAACTTATCCAAAATGACCAGTCACGTTTTTTTTTTTTCTTAGTCTACAGCTTCGACTAGGAATTTTATGGGAAGAGAGAGAGAGAGAGAGAGAGAGAGAGAGTATCCGGATGACTTCATCGGGTGGATATCTCAAAGAAAGCAGACAAAATTGCATCGGTTGTTGCATGGAAGATATTTGATCGCGTCCAACGGATACTCGACCTCTGCGGCTGTGTGCAACAGGGAAACAGAGGATTAACCTCGCGAAAGGTCCAGCTCTGTGACAGCTGCGCTATTCGCATTCCACCGACGCATCATCCGTAACGCTGGGCGACACCGCATTGCGCACATTTCCTAACTGTATGCAACTCTACCTTAATTGCCTGCCGTTATCTTTTGGCATGATCTAGCTACCACCGTTTTCCGCCATCCTGTAAATACTGATATCCTGCGAATCAATATTTGACGGATGCAAAAAGATAGAATTTAGACGAGTTTTCCATGTTCTATCTCTCTATCGTAATTGGTACACGGTTAATAGCGATGGGATAAAGAAGAGCCAAGGTTTCTTAGTAGCAAAGAAGTGGAGCCGGGGTCAGCAATTAATTGATCCTCGTGTTGTACCATCATCCAGTATTTATATATATATATATATATATAACAGTACAGATTATATATACAGTGTTATCGAAACAACGAGAAAAAACACCGAAACACTTTGTTCAAACATTCTGTTTCAGTAATGATAAAACGTAGCAGGGTTAACACCGTAGAAAATTCTGTAGATAAGAGAGAAAAGCTGGTAAAATATTGTCCAGGAGTATTACGCAGGATATAGAATTGACCCGCAATTACAATCGTTACGTCGATCGGTCGTAATTATGGCAGGGATATGTTTGAACTAATGGGGCGGTTTAGCGTGAGCAACTAGATGGCTCGAGTCATTCCGCGGGTTACAATTTACATGCGCCGAGGCAAAAAAGATGGCACGACGACGTATACCGGGCTCCCGCGAGGTAACGCGAGGTATGCGCAAAATGCCGGGCATGGCTGCACGCACGAAGCGGCATGTCAGAAGACGGGATTCCTCCTCGACGATTTCCTGCATAGGGAAAGAGCATTCGAGCATTGGGATACCTGCAACCCTCGGTAAGATATGCGAACGAACGCAATGTATGCTGGCCAGCAGCTCGAAACGCAAGCAAAAAGATTGATGCAATCTTTACTCTTGGCAAAAATGATCCCAATGACATATCCAAGTGGCAAATTAACGTGACCCAATCTGCTCGCTCGTGTAAAAGCGCCATGAATAATTCAGTGTACTGAGAAACTCTTTGCTATATATAATATATATATATATATATATATATCAATGAGAGAAAAGTGGAAGCTTAATAGGATATACTAACAAGTATTTACGAGTGAAAAGGAAAATCGTTGCGAGGCAAGGATTAGACACGAGCAAAGTATGGAAATGTCACGAGTTGTAGAAACACGAATATCTTATCGAGGTTCGAGCGAAGAAGGCAGGATTGGCGTGGAATGAGTTGGTTCGGTAATGCCTGTCGTTGAGGATGAAAGTATGATGTAGCGTGGATCGATGACGATGATTCCTGGCGCAAGGATCGACTTGTTTTCTGTATTACCCCGCGGGACAAACGGTCGAAGCATCATTCTCTCACGACCTCGAGGCCGACGCGACACTCCAGCACGCGTCCTGTAATAACGAGATGCCTGGTAATCTTCTGTTAATGACTCGGTATACCGATGGCCTCTCCTGGACCACCGAGCACATCGCAGTCCATGCGTAAAACGACCGATGCAGGTTTCTAATTACGCCTACGTATCCCATCAACCCAACCGACTGACATGATTCAATACCATTAACGTGATTGATCAACTTTCCCAATGGCTCGTGTAAGACTATGGTATAAACACACACAGAAATGCCCTCCGATCCTCTTTGGATTTTACCACAATTCTCCATCATCTATATACGTTGCTTAATTTCCAGTCGCAAAAATTCTCGATTGTACGAACGTGTAAAACATAAATTATATCGAGAATGGTCCATTATCTGCATAGTTTAATCTCAATTGTGGAATAAATTCTTTAAGATGTAGAGAAAACGTAACAATAAATTATTTCGAATTCGTCTGTATAATTCAATACCATTAACATGTTTGATCAACATCTCAATAACTAGTGTAAAGCTTTGATAAAAACACACACCCAAATGCCTCCTGATTCCCGCTTGAAATCTTGGCGCGATTCTACATCCACGTAGCTTAATTTTAAGTGAAAAAAAAAATCCTCAAGATCCCCGCGCGTAGAAAGGTGGAAATAAATTATAGCGAGTCGCGCGTAAGGAAGTTCAGTGTAGCCGGTAAGTTATGTGCTTTCACGGAGCTATTTCTCGATTATAAAACGGTTTGCTTCCCACGCGACACGGCCAGCCTGCAAAGCACATAAGTATAGCAATGCCTTAGCATTAGCGAAGATCGAATCAGAAGCAGAGTGCTTCGCTTCGCTTCGCTCTTTCTCCAAACATAAATCCGTCCTTCGGCAGAGAAAAATTCGCGAGGATTCCGGCGGCGATCGAGCGACGTATTTATATTGCTTTTGTGTTATCGGCTTCCACGATATTTACCGTTGTCAAAGGCCGACTGGCGTTCGCGCTCGCTCGCGCAAGCGCCAATCCCACTCTCCAGTCGAGTCTCCTTCGCGGACCGGTGCCATTTCGAGATAATCCGTCGCCGGTGGTCCACAACACGGAAACGATCCTACCCCATGCGCATCTTTTTCACCGACGATCTAATATAACGAGAGGAAAAGCTCTTCTGACAAATATTTCCAGTCAGCTGGAGAGAGAATCGAGTAAAGTATCGAGTATATATAAAAAGAGGGAAACAATTCCCACTGTCTTAACTCTGCAGTCTTTATTTCAATTATATACTGTATATATATATGCGATATGTCTACGCGGGATATTCAATTTTATTACTCGGTAGCCACGAGGAAAGTTCCTGTAATAAATATACAAGCAGATACAGTGAATTGAGTAAAGTACTGAATATATCGCAATACTCTTTATTCTGCTAATTTTCGAAAATGATTTATTACAATGCAAAATTGACCAGATATTTTAATAAGTTAATAATATAATTATAGTTCTGTGGTTAATTGCTTGGGTTATCGACCTTGACAATTCTAGATCTATTGAGTACAGGACCAAGCTGGACTTATACTCGTCAATAGACATTAGTTGCAAAATTTATTTATTTACAGTCAATAGTTATTCAACCAATTTTCTACAATTATATATAGTGGTACACAGTATCAGAACTTATTTATATATAAATTCGCATTGATATCTGTTTAACAGTATAAACCAGCCATTGCATCATAAAAAGAATGAAAATAATTCTCACTGACAATAATCATGTATCTCTATTACTATCTATATATACGATACATCTATGCGAGAATCGATTTCATTACACGGTAGCCAGGAGGATGGCGTTTTCGAGGCAAACGTGCATCGCCCTGGGACAGAATTACGGCTGGGGGTAATTTGTGCAAGGCTGAAACCGCCCCGTGCGCGGTTCGAATTATTCAAATGTAACGCTGCGTGGGTCAGTAGCCGTCGGTGCCGCTCTTATATACACCGCAACCAAGGTGGGAGGCCCTTTTATCGTGCGAACGCACGGATTTGGAAAGTGTCGACGAACTCCATTTCCCCGTCTCTCTCTCCCCCTGCCTGCGCTACCGGCCAAATCAAAACGAAGGAGACTGTAATCTGGCAGCGATGGTCTAGCGTTACGCGTACTTTAAGAGCATAAAACGCCAAACGATCATAGCCATCGCGATCCTCTTTACATACGATTACTACGCTAATGCGTCCTGCTGCTATTCCAACCCCCCCCCCCCCCCCCACAAGATCCTCAGAGACTATAGATAAAACCTGATCAATTTTATACCTTCGTCACGCACGCATCGGGTTATGGCAGATAAACACTCGATTTTTGTTTCTTTCGAGCAATCGAGATTGAGTCATTTAACACCTGTCATCGATGATTATCATCTCGGTACCCCAGAAAAATAGGCCAAGCTTGATGCCTTTCTTCCGCAATTTTTTACTACGAGTTTTAAGGCGAAATAGAGGCAGAGTTTATGGGGAATTAGTTTGGTGACAGGTATAGGTATGCACAGTGATGCAAGACTCGCAATCTTCCCCCAACACCCTCCACCGGTAATTCTCATCAAGATTTATATTCCATTAAAATCTTACCCCCCCCCCCCCCCTCCTCCTCCTATAGCAGACTAGCAGCATTTCTAGCAGCAGCCGCAATATCCCTGGTAAGACTTTATTTATCCACTGGCGCAGTTGTAACCCCGTAGCCGGTCATCGCTCATTACCGGTTAATTACCGGAGTAAGTCTCCCGGGTCTGACAGCACGAAGGCAGTGCGTGACTGGGTGCACTATGTTTTACTAGGCGGCATTAACCGTAACTGTACCGTGTACAGTGCGTTCCGTACTTACGTTGAGTTGACCAATGCATATATAGCTATGGCGAGAAAAAAGATGCTGGAACAGCGAGAGACTCGATATAGTGGAGCCACTTAACTGGTGTAGGATTACACCTGTGGAGACACAGAGAGTTACTGAAAGCCTCGCTATGCACGATACACGCACATGGGAACCCATATGGATGATGCGACCAGCAGTAATCTCCGGAGACCAATTTCGTTGGATTAATCACGACCGAGTGGCAAATTACTTGCATTGACAAGCAATATCTTGGCTATACTTTCCTCTCGATATTTTTAACTTACCTGAATCTTCCCTTACACCTTCGCTTGATATAATCTTCTGCTACATTTTTTAAAGCTACATATATATGTATACTCCTCGCTTCGTATAAAATTAAATTAATTAAAGCAAGGAAATTATTTATCTTTCAAATTGGACGTGCTCGACGGTTGATGCAGAGCTAAAAAAGAATAATTTAATTTGGTCGTGCACGAAAACGTCCGGAACATAAAGCAAGTATTTACAGACCCTGTTGGTCGTAACCATCATCAGTTTTGCTCCTGACAAAGCAAGCCGCTGCCTTTCGTACATTGTTAACCGTTGGTTAATTATGGTTCATCCCCGCAGTCTTCCAATTAATTCGTAATTTAACGTTGTATACGATTCGACTTATTCGAGTGTTTTATTTTCTTCTTTTGCACTTTCTTCAGCAATAAAATTCCCCCAAGTACGAGTGTCGTATGAAAATAAATTAAGCAGAGTCTAAGAAATGAAATCACTTTACTCATCGAGATATCTATGGAACATAAATATAGCGTTAAAAACTACATTCGTGTTGTTGTTATCAGTGGTGTGAAAATTGATAATAAAATCCAACTTTCAATCGAGTATTTGAAAAAAGTACCTGCCGCCCTTTCTCTATATCGTTGAATCTCTACCGAAAGAAAAAAATGATTTTACAGTTTAAAGGGAATACCGTTGATTGATTCGGTAGGATTGATATCGAGGTACGCATCAATCAGTTGGACCGTTGGTTTCCCTTCGGTCGTACATTTCTGTATCCGTCGCTCGGGTTAATGCGTATACGTTACCCGTGCTACTTTCCGCAATAGTCGGCGCGTCGAGTAAATGCAAATCGCGACATTTCTCACGAGTAGGGAAAAAAGAGCGGTGAGCGAGTCGGTGAACTTGTCGTAAATACGAGCGAGGGGGGGAAGGCGACGCGACGCGTAGGTAGCGTGGGTGATCCTTGGCTCCACGTAACCAAAGTACCATTCCAATCGTTATATCGCAGCGTCGGCATTTCCACCTGGACTTATCTCGTCCGCTCAGGCGCGTGGGTAAGTCGTAAATTGGCGGATATTTGCTGCTCGGGCGCAATTCTTTTAATTACCGCGTAATAGTAAGCGATAGGCCGTCCAAACGACGCGTACGTTGCGCGCTCTCTGGAAGCAATATAGCTGCGCGACCTTTCTAAAGCGGTGCCTTCACAACTCCGGTCTAAAGAAACCGAAGAATCGAGAGAGTGTCACTGCACCACGTCGGACACAAAGAACTTGAAACGACCATTCGGAGTTTCTCACCAAAGCCACCACCACGCAACGCTATAGGCTATACCTCCTATATGTGCACTAGCTCTAAAGCAGACTTTCGGAGACCTTCCGTGAAAGGTCCCGACCATCAATTCACTATGTGCATTAAACGTTGCAACCTCAGACGAGCCTATTATAACGTTTACCACATTGCAAAATCTACAAAAGAGCGATGCAGCTATATACAACGCCAATTGATAATTCTGTTAAGCCCGCAACGACCTGAATGATCATCAGCCTGGAATTACTTCGGCCAATTTATCATTCCGAGAGACAAGCAGTCTTTATCATCGACCAGCCAATTGATTTATCATTCACGAGTGGCTTATCTTTAATTACTGAACTTTGCTTATCATTTATGAAGCTACGCTGCATGATTCGCCAGAGCGTAAATTTTAATTAGCAGATTTTAATTGGCCTCGGAACGAACGCGTGGCAGAATTTTGTTTTCGTAGAGCCGGGGTGCACGGGTCTGCGAGATTGTAGCGCGTTATTGCTCGGGCGTCGAGCGAAAGGGAGATGGGAATTTTGGGCCTTACGCGCCTCATGAGGTTTGCTCGAGGACGGAGGAGTCCCAAATCTATCGATGACCGAGAGAATGGCGCTATATTCTTTTGCGAAGCACCGCGTGGCACGCACGATGCGAGGATTTTGGGCCCGATGTGCGCAATGCGATCGAGTAAAACTTCTATCCTTTCGCGAACTAGCGCGATGTAATAATACAGAAGAGGAGATTGAAAGTTTGGGCCTTGCGCGGCATAGGTGCTCGCGCACGAACGGGGCCCGAAAGGCAGCGACGATCGAGGAAACTGGTGCGTGGCTCGCGCGATGCGAGTGTAGCAGAGGGGGAGGGGGGGGGGGGGGAAGTGACAGGTTTGGGCCCGACGTGCGTGAAGAAGTTCGCACACGAACGACCGAGCGTACGACGCTCTCCCTTTTCATAAATATTCATGACTTTTCCGGAATAAAGCGAGAGCACGCCAGTGCTTTTACCGTGCGTTGCTCCCAATTTGTCACACACCGTGGCATTATCCCATTTTCTTTAATAAAGCAATATTACGCACGCACAGTGTTGAGTCGCGACGGGTGATTTACTTTTTTGCTCCGTTACCGCGCCTCAATTATGCGACTTGGTAATTGCTAGGCGCCTCCTCGCTTCTTCTTCTTCTTCATCTCGGCTCTCTCGGTTCTCTAGCGACTACCCCTCCCCCGAGTCCCTTAAACTGCCCATCATCGTTGTCCACGTAACGAGACGCGACTTTATTACCCGACAACAGCAACCCTCCCCCTACAACGCGGAATTCAATCGCCGACCATTACAGCTGTTTTATATTTAATCGATCGAGCATTCGTATTGTAACGCTGTCACCGGCGAGAACAATGAAGCGATAAACTTTTCAATAATGCGGAACTCGCAAAGTGTTATGCTATACTTTCATATATTTATATAGACGTGCAAATGGAAGTTTGTATCGCTCTTTTGTTCGATAACCTCCTTATTTTGTAATATATTTTTAAGAAGAAAAGCAGCAGTATATATAGAGACGTTGGAGATCAACATTATAATTAGTTTGTTATTGTTGTCGTTGCAGACCATTGGAATTTATCTCAACGAGCGATCAAGGCGATACGGATGCGGAGGCTGCTTACCGCAAGAAGGTGAGTTTTTAACGAGCAATCGTCATTATGCACATTCGTTATCTAAATAATCCATTGGAAAGCGATCGATTATTTATTCCATTGCGAGGATTTAATTTGTGTGCGAACGTTTGCTGTCGTTGAACTTTCCAATAGAGAGCGAGAGAGTGATAGCTATAGATATACATAATATTATGTATAGTGTACACATATCTTCCATAGAGGGCTTTTAGCAACTCGGTGGTAATTAAACTTTTTGGCCGGTCAAGTCGCGCAGGAGGATGTCGATCGGTCCGAATGAAACTGCTGCATGTCCCGAACCGGTATTACCGCGTGGAAAAAAGCTCTGGCAACCAGTGGAGTGCGTGTCGCCCGATTCCGAGGACACCGATTTCACGAGAGATACATTAATGCGAATCGGCCCGTGTACATAAGTCGTCGAATAAATTTTCACGTAGCAGGCACGCCTCTCACACTCCGGTAATTCAATGAGCTTCGAGGGATATTGCAAAAAGTAGTCGAGTGCTTGACGAGTGGAGATAGCATCGAGGGAATTTGCATCGTTTCAAGATATATGTATATAGTAAACACACGCATGAATATAAAACGATACTCGAGGACGAAAAAATTTGCTCCTCGTGATCGTCGCTTAAGCAAACAAACACGACGCCGGACCTTTTTAAACTTCTTCTCGTTTATTATTGCGAAAAAGGTTGACGAAGAATGACGAAGGGATGAGATTTCGAAAGGCTAGCTTCTATATCATGGAAATACTGTTTTTATATTAAACATATATATATATAGCTACGCGCGATATATTAAAGAGGGGAATCGGTACACAGAAATTGGCTAGATTTTTTCCCATTGGTCCTTCGATATCAAGACGGATCTTATTCAGGTTTCCATAGCGCGAAGATGTGGGCGCTCGGATAAAGCAGCGAGGGGATAATCCGCGTTACTGGCGATTGCTGCGATTACGTAATCGTGGGTAGAAGAGGACGAAACGCTCGCAGCGGTTGGCTTCGGGACGGCGCGTTGGGGCCGGTGCTGCCGGGCCAGCACGATCCAGCACGATCTCTCCGACTCACCTCCGTCGAACGTTCCTCCTCCTCGCCACCTTTAATCTTATCGTTGCTGCGCGCTTTAGCCCGCCGCTTCATGCTCTCTCGCAGCTTTCTTATCGGTTCCCGCGCTACGAGAGCTCACCCGGCCTTTTTCACCTCGAGCCTATATATATATATATATAACTTACGTAGCATACCCCGCGCGGCGTCCTATCGCAACTTTCGCCACTTTTGTCACTCCGTAGCCTCTCGACGACCAATAGAAACATACGCCATGCGCCACCATCCACGAGATACGATATCGGTTATTACCGGCCCTATAGTTTCCTGCTTTAACGGCCAAACAAGCCCACTTTACCCTGCAGATACACCGATCTTCATATCTCCGCGAGGCTCGCTTCTTTCTCTCCTATATATATATATATATATATATACCTCGCGAATTTCACGCTAATGGAACTTTACGTTCGGTGCTGCATCGAGCGATACGCTCGTGTGGCAAAGATCGGGGTGGTTTGCCCCAGAATGAATACGAACCTTGCTGCATTACGTATTGCGATTGCGTCAGGGTGATATCGTCAACGAATGCAACGAACACGACTCTAACCTTCCCTCCCTCTTCCTCTGTCTCACACACACACAGACACACATTCGCATAGAGAGACCCGGAGTTTGCGAAGAATCTGGAGGTGCGTGTCGAGACACGGCTTGCCCATTAGGTGGACCCGTGCGCCATCAGATTAGATTCCGTTTCATCCTTGCCAGGTCTTTGCAACAATGCATCGTCCACCACACGACCCCGCTACTTCCTCATGACGCTTTTCCTTCAATTCCACCCCGTTATCAAACCTCTGCAGCAATTTTTATATTACATATATATATATAGCTTCTTTTAAAAATCCTCCAGATATCCTCTTTGCAATATATAACGCACAGAAGACTATATCAATTAGTATCTTATTATTACTATTACATCTCACGCAATCTCATTTAACGCTTACACGCGCTCGACTAGGAATGCGCGTGAGAGATTCCACTCACGTATATCTATGGATCACCGCAGCACCGTCGTCCAGCAGCAGCAGCAGCACTATAATACTATATAGCAGGTTAGTGGACGATCCCGTGAACTTTGTCGAGGATCTGCGCTTCCGCATGGTGGAAACGGCGAGTGGCGAGTCTCTTTGTCAGGACTGAGTTTCCAGCGTAACGGATTCCTGTGTATGTATATATATATATATATATATATAGAGGCTGCGCTGCGCAAGCCGGCTGGTGAGGTTTGCGAGCGGCGAAGCGCCATTTGTCACTACGACGGCCATAGCCGGCGCAACTCGTTAGGCGAATAAATCCAATTGGCAAGCTGGCTTTTTGCCGATAGCGGCACGCAATGCGTCTTGGCGACACCGCGCCACAACTCGGTCCTTCCTTTTCTTCCTTTCCCCGCAGCAGCATCTACAAAGCAGCTCTCTTATCCTTTATGCGCGGCCTGCGACGACTCTCCTCGCAGTCCTCGCTCGCTTTGCCGGCCGGGGTCTCAAACACCGTTACCATCACCAGGAAGCTCATGCTCGCGATCTGCCTGCGTGCGCATGCTTAGCGAATTAAAGTAGAGCTCGCTATAGCCTCGCCGTGTCTTTTGCCACATCGCACACTGCGCGACACCGCTCCGTTATACTGTTTATACTTCCGTAATTATATCACAGCTCCCCTCCCCTCCCCCTCTCCTATTCAAATGCTACTTTTTCCAAAAAGAAAACAAACCTTCCTGTGCGTTGTGCCACCTTTCTCGCATTCTAACGCGCGACGACGACATTAAAAACCAAATGAGAGCCAGCTCGTTATAGCTGTACACATACTCTATAACCACGTCGATTCTTCTTTCCTTCGTTGTCAGAGGGAAAGCTGCAACAAAGTTGCACGCGACCATTTCCTTTGCCGATGCGATATATATATATATATATATATATATACTATACAGTGTATACTTTGTTCCACAATGTTTTTCACCGTTTCCATGTTTAGCCATTAATTTTAATTACGATCCAATTAATTGAACGTAATCTCTCTAGGCTGTGCGATATACGTGAGAATATTAGAAATTCATAACGGTTAAGTCGGTGTAAGCAATTAAGGTATACGACCGAATGCTGATGATGGGCGAGAGATTTTCAGGGTTGAAGAGAAGAGGCGAGGGTCGGCACGTGAGATCCGAAAGTTGCTCTTGCACGGAGAAACGATTCCGATCGACGTTAGCGGAGAAGAATAGCTCGCGCCCTGCTGGAGTTTGAAGTTGGTGCACGCGAGGTCCTCTCGGTGGCCTCTTGTCAGTTTTATCTTGCCACAGAGTCCCTACGAGACGTTTCTGAGGGTAGCATAACTGGCCGATGCACAGGGTGTCGTAAGAACTACGCTCTTGATCCTGGAGACTCTCTGCAAATTCTCTGATACATGTACACAATTTCCACTTATCGCTGCTCTCCTCCCCTTAAGTTTGAATTTTTAATTAAAGTAAATTATTTTCCATTATTGTACAAATATATAATATAAAGCGATTGGCTTTCTTGCGTTTCTACAAATTTTAACGACACCCTGTCTATGTCCAAGCGCAAGGTGATGTATATCGATCGTATATGGTATTGGCGACAATCATCGCGCGTTACCGCGTTAGGACTGCTCCTCCCCTCACTCCCTCTCGCTCACTCCCGAATGCCAATTACAGGAATGCGCGCAAACCTCGGACCAGGGCTGGGAGATCAGCGCGATTTATTTTGCCGTTTGCACATTTTCGATTCCAGCCTCACTCCCGATGTCCGTCTACGCGAGTTTTCTCCTTGTAAGGTCGATAGGATCGCGCACTCGCCGCTCACCACGATCATACACCGGATAGGGAAGCTATTCGTCCGCTGCTACGATGTTAACGATCGTGTATCGCCGGTAAAAAAAGGCCAGATACCCTCGGCGTTCCAAACAAGAATCATAGAGATCCATATCCGAGCCATGCAGGAGGAAATTCTGCTAATCCTGCTGCTATTGCGATCGCGCTGCACCGATTCACCTATAAATTACCAATTTGTACATCCAACAGAGCCATTCTTAATTGCACGATAGATAATTCTAATAAGCTCCTTGAAAATCATATTTATCGATGCAGCGAACATTTTTATTCCACTGGCCGGTGAGAAATTAGGCTCTGATAAGAGCGATCCATTACTGCAGTGGTGGTGGAGCAGGTTAATATATATCGATGATTGGATTACACGAGAGATTTGTGCAGTCCGCTAGTTTTCTTTCCTTCTTTTTCCTCCATTTGCATCGATAAGCCTATATTTACCGTTTTCGCATTATCCGCCAAGTCGAGCTATGCAGAGTCGCGAGAAATATCGACGAAAGAGCGCCGACAACTCTGACTCTGGCACGGCAATATTAACTTACATACCGAGCGAGTTGCTTGATTAATTCGTCAGATTACCAGCTCAACATGCGCCGCGTTTAAGCACGAATAAATGCGTTCTAATTAAAGAAGAAAACATTTGTACCAGTAAAATGACGCACTTTTCTCTTGCGAAGAAATTTTTCTTACGGTCACGTGACCACTCTGACTCACCACCGTGTCTGTAATACACGTGCATGAGTAATCATGTGGATAATAAGCGAGCTTGATTTTCCGCGAGACGCGATATTGAAGAATAGAGGTTATACAGAAGGAATAATCTCTTGTCAGTATATAGGGGAAGGTAGCCCAAAGCGGGCCACTTAAGCTTTGTAGATCAAGAAAACTGCGTTTTTAATTGATAATCAAACATTCTCGGTGTCATTAGTCAGGGTAATTATCTGACTATAAAGTAATAAAACAATCAACAACATTTAATTTCATAATTTTTGTTTATGCGAAGAATAAAAAAAAGTGTTTTTGACCCGCTTTGCCCCATAAGTAGGCCTAAAGCGGGTCAGTCTTTTGGGCAAAGCGGATTACCGCTATAATAAACCATACAAATGTTATTAGATACATAAAAAAAACAAATTTGAATATTTGACTTTATGTTATAATTATTTTACCAAATTTTAAGTTAATGGCATATTAACAGTAACATGAAGTATATTATTGAACGAAGTTTCTAAGTTTAATTTCAGTCTTGGCAAAAATTACAAAAATAAGATCCTCGACCAGAGTAATTTGCAACGCATATTTCAACAATTCAATTTCTTCAGCGTCATTGAATACCCTATGAAATCTACCGAGCTTTTTTTCACAAGTTCCCTTTTTTGATATATCTTTGTAAAGTGGAGTACCCATAGAGCACCTAGTAGCTTTAAGACAACTTTTAGGTGTCTTTTAGTCAATTGGATGACTAAAAGAAGTCTATAAGACAACGTTTAGTCAAATATGCTGTATGGGTAGTTTATATTATATTTTCTTGAGGCGGTCCTAATAGAACTTTTTTACTTTCGTCCATTGCCTTTTGCATTATGTCTTGACTCCAAGACGCCTGATTTGTTTTTTCCTTTGGTATTTATTCACCATCTGTAAATTATTCAACAAAAGCTATCAATTTACTTGACCCGCTTTGCCCGGCCCGCTTTGCCCGAGAGTACACTTTTTAGTTAAATAATTATAACTTTTAAGAAAATTATCCAAAACAATATTTTCGCATATTATTTTAAAGCTAAATAACGCTGGTTCGAAATAGTATCAAGAATAAAGAAATAATTATAATACTTTTTAAATGATCTAGAAAAAACTAACCTTTAAAATTTTTATCGGCGTCAACAAAACTGATTTAATTGCCACTACTTTTATAGAATACGTCTCTGCCGAGGAAATGCTACTAATTTACATTCATAACTGTTGTATCAATATCACCAAATCAAAATATTAACACTTATTGTTTAAATAAAAGTGTAAGGACAGTGACCCGCTTTGCCCGGGGTTCCCCTATATATTCAATTTTTCTCATTTTGTTTTTTAATTAAATCACCTTTATTTGATTTGGATTTTAACGAAGCAACTTTTTTGAGGAGAGGCGTCAGGTCGAGATGTTTGGTAGTCTTCAAGTACAAGATCGAGCAATGACATCTACAAAGCTGTTACCGCATGGCATTCACGATCGACGGGAAAAACGAACAGAAGAAGAAGAAAAGTCATCCTGACCAAATGGATCACCGAGAATGCTACACCTTCGTTCTTAGAAATACTAATATATTAATTAATCCAAAAAATCTAATGAAATCTCTCCTGAATTTATGTCGATAAATCTAGAATTACCAAGGAAAAATAAAAATCGAAAAAATTATTTTTTCTAAACGATAAACGACAATTTTACATATTAAAAAAACTAAAATTTTATTTTGCGACACCTGGTATATGTTTCAAGTGGTAGATGGGTAATAATGGTACCTAACGGCCGTGTTGAAGCTTTGCTGTGGCTGGTTCAGCGTGACGTCCACGAGTCGCATATAATTGAAGGAGGGAAGAGCACCGAGGAGAGCGAGAGGAACGCGCTAACCACCGAATGTATCACGTTCTACGATGTAATAAGGGGAAGGGGGTGGGGAATAAGAGAGGGTAGAAGCGAATAAACGCGCACATGAATTTCTCGATGCGGTGATTGCCAAGGGACATTTATTACAATCAGCATTCGCGCAGGCCTCTCTCGGTGGATCCTTGATCGCGTCATACTGTCAGAATAAAGAGGGAAAGAGGGGGGGGGGGGGGATAAAATAATTTCCGCATTGCCGCTAAACACGATGATACAGCGGCGAAACTGCGCTCGTACCTCAAAGCGTGTTGCAATGTAGGAAGGCGCTATTAAGGGCGTCCGACAGAGGAAAACCGCAGCCTTCGCACGCCTTTCCTCATTTTCCTTCATCGAAAGTTATCCAAGCAACTCTGTAACCTCGCTATCGAGATATCGCTGAAAGCGTTATTATACGTAATTCAGCCATTATAATAAATCAACCCGAATGGACACTGCGAGGTCCCATACGTAGACCGAAATTATTCTCAGTCGTGATGTGCTGTGGTTACACTACTGCAAAGACAAATATTTAATTAGCCGTAGATCCAGCAGACATTCCTGCCACGATCAGCTGAAAACACAAAGTATAACGTTTACACATTCTCGTGCGTTAATGTTGGGTATAAATTTAATTAGCCCTAAATCTACTCGCCGACCTGGCCACGATCAAAAGTAACAGATAACCACAAAATCTAAGCAATCAGTTTGTGCATGGCGCGCGTCTATCGGACATCTCGAGCATTTCGAAAAATTCATTTATCTTGGATACACTTGCCTTCACTTCACCGTTAAGTAAGCGGAAATCGTGTTCTACACTAGTATAATCATTATCAGCAGTGGTTTTCGATGGGGTCGCCCACGAGGTCGTTGAAATAACGATGCTTACGAGTCCCCACCTGAGATTCCCCTGTATTCTCCGTTCAATTGCCTGTATTCCGCAAAAGGTAACTTAAAACTTTCACCTATATAACAGAAGTGTTCATCTATTACTCTTAATTTTCATTAAACAGTGTTATAAATAATTAGACTTTTCTTCACACTACATAAATATATATTCTATACAGATTCTTCAATGTATGAATTGCACGGATAGTCCAACATTACTTTTTCGAGTAGAGTCTACTGCAACAGCTTGTGTATAGCATAGGTAACTATAGCTATAGACCTGCGCAATTGCCAGTGTATGTGTATGTATGTGTGTGTGAGAGAGAGAGAGAGAGAGTGGAGAGATGCACGTTGTTAGATCCTATCGGGGTTGTCTCTGCCGCTACCGCCTGTGCTCACTGTGCGCGCAGCCACTCCGTCTAGCTCCGAGGTATTTGATATTGACTTCCCGAGGCTCGACTTTGAACTCCGAGAGAGCGGCGAGGCCAAGCACAACCCCAAACCATCATCGTACGTTTAATTAAAAAGCTTCCTGCGCCCAGCGTGCCCTTGCACCCACCCTCCACCACGCATGCACCGGAACCTCCCGATAAGTTTGACAAATCAAACTCTCCACCATTATTCTTACTCTATTACATGTATATAGGTATATACACCGCTTCGCACTATAAACTTTATAATCAAAAGTCTGCTACGATGATACATTGGTATATATAGGTATACGCATTATAAAAAAAGCCGTTGACGATTTAACGAGATATTCATAGCACAAATCGGTACCGTTTACGTTGATATATATATACAGTATATACTATATAGTGCATGCGAACTCGTTCGCGTCTACGTCAATTCATCGCTAGAAAATGCTGCTTTGCTTGCGTTTTCCAGCGATAACAATTATCCACGAGAGACTTCGTTACCCGTTCGCCGCGAGCAGCTCCTATTCTTTATTTATGGACAAGCTCATTATTTCTGTGCAAGTAAGCATATGAAAAATCCCCCCTCCCCCCCCCCCCTTCCGTTCCCCCACGCGATCCCCACCTCACTGCAAGGCCGCGCAACAACCGAGTCACGGTTTTATTAAATTTCCCGCCTCAATTTCCCTCACTCCGGCAGTTTTTTCACCCCAGCGTTTAAATTCTACTAATCAATCGCTCGCAGCGCAAATCGCGAGCGTTCCGCAAACAATTCAACGTCCGGCGGCCAGTATATACGGTCGTTGCAAGATGGGAGGATTTTTTTCCAGAGTCCCCTGATGGTTCTGTGTTAAAAGAAGAGGAGGAAGGGGGGAGGGGGGGGGGATGCACGAGGATGTTCGAGCGTTCTCAATAAAATTGTAACAGGACTGGTTGGCGATAAAGAAGAAGACGAAGACGAGGAGGAAGAGGAAGGAGGAGCATCGGGAGTTTATAAATGACCGGTAAATATTCATGTCGAGGTTGCGTCCGGCAGTGTTATGCAGATGAGCGGTGTGTATGTATATCGCGCGTATTAAAGCAACCTGCACGTCTTCCCCGCTTCCACGGAAGGCACACTCGTCTCTCTCTCTCTCTCTCTCTCTCTATCTAGCATCGAACATCGCGACACGCGCGTCTCCCTGCGCGAAAGTATGCAGAATTCCTGTTAGGACGGGGGAGAAATCCACCCTCTTTTTTTCCGAGACGCAAAAATCGCCGCCCACGGTAGCACCGAGATCGACCGATAACCCAGAATGTTGTCCCCGAGTTCGTGCCTAAGATACTCGCGGCGTTCGCCCGAAATTTCTCGGAAACACCGGCCCACTCGTCAACCTTGATCTCTCGCAACGCTGACCACTCGACATTCTCGCAAGAATCACAGCGGCTCGCCTATTTTTTCCCCCATTATCAAAGGAACGCCGCGCGATCGCACACTCGACAGTTCCACGCTGAAATATATCGGATATCACCGCGAATCCGTTCTTCGTCTCTTCGGCATTTCCAAGGTGGATCTGGGATAAGGAAGAATCGAGGAGGATTCTCCCATTGGTTTCTTCTGGAATATATGGAACCGAGGTGCTTCGCCCCGAGACTGATGTTCATAATCCGTACAAACAAAACGATCTTCGACTGTGCAAGGAGCGTGGAGTGGAGAGGGGGGCGACAGGTTTAAACAAGATTATCAAACGATTAAAAGAATTTCCGAGGCACCCTCTCGCGGCGATCCTGCATATATATATATATATATATGCGCGAACGGGGAAAAGCAGGGGTGCGGAAACGAGGTAGGTGGATGGATCGGAGAGGAGACTCGGGGCTAGACTGAGTTAAAAGAAGGAGGAAGGAGAAGGAAGGAGGGAAGTAGCAGATTAGCCCCGGGAGCCTCCTTTGTGCAGCAATGAAAACCGCTTGTCTCAAAGAACCGCGACGGATACATTTTTAATTACCTCAAATATCACTAGACGAGCTCGCCCAAGTTTCTTAATTAAATGTCCTATCTTGCCCCCCGGCCTCTATACTCTTTCCTCGTCTCCCTACCCCCCCCCCCCCTCCTTTATCACTCGTATTAGCATTTTTCCACCCCAACGCGCGACCGATTAAACTTTTACCAGCTCCTCGAACGTTTACAAGAGCACTATAAATATATTGTTAACCTTGACAATTTTTAGGGTCTATATAAATGTATATATAGATGAAGGAGAAGCCTTGCGACGAAACTCTCTGAGAATTCTGGCATATTTGACGTAGCCAAACCCGAGAGGTGAAGATTAAATACCAGACATAGCTTGAGTAACCGTGCGGCTTATGCCAATCGTGTTGTTCTCCAGCAATCGAATCGCAGTACGGAACCGAGTGTACAGAGTGTACCGCGATATTCACCGACGCACCATCATTGACTAGCCAAGTAACTGAATTTGAATATAACAAAGGTCTGCGATCGTACACGTATACACTGCATTTATATATATATATATATATATACAAGAAAGTGGATACATATCTACACGCAAGAATATTTCCCATTTGAGATATATACGTTTAGTATTTTTCAACACAATCTTCCCTTATACCACTGTGCGACGCGTTTAAATTTGCAAATGCAAACGACCTACACACGCACACGTGCGTAAATATGTAGCACCAGGGAATCTTTTTAAGGAGAAAAGGTAATTCCTGGGATGATGATGATGGTATAATATCAGAAGTGTGGCATGACTAAAGCGTTTCTCATGGGGGAGTTGCGGGGTCGTTTTAACATCCCATTTTCCACAAATTCGAGAATAACATGGTAAATCGTAAATCCGAGCTTCGAACAAGGAGCAGAGGTCGGTATTTGCAGGTCGCTCCCAACATACCTAGCGTGCAGTCTGCTGCTGCTTCAAAACGCTGAAACGACCATGTGTAAGCCAGTGCAAACGGTGTACAGCTATAGAAGGACTGGTGTGTAACATGAAATACGAAAGCTCGCAATTATACGAGGCTAAGAGTGCAGGTTGGTATCTGCGAGAGAAACGCACTGCGAACTGCGAACAGCACGCGAGCCATCTTTCTTACACACACATATATATATCTCCCGAGTTTTGCAGAACTCAATAATGTCGTCCCACAGAGTCGCTGATCTTCGCGAACTACATCCAATGTTGCATGATATTATTGGAAAAAACTGCAGGTCTACCGGTGCTACGAGCCAATCAAGACGCGGCTCTATTATCTTTGAAATCGGTATAACCTGACGTCTCACCTAATCAACTTAAGAACGCTACAAGCAATCTGCATAAGAATGCTACCGTTCTCGATATATGAATATAAATCCTAACGGAACGCTTAATAATTCCACATCGATAACTTCCAGCCGATTAACATCTCTCACGGTATCAAGATTAAATAAAAGTCCGAGGAGCAGCGTAGCGTGCAACCAACACATGGCTTCTTTCAATGAAACGCGATCATTCTTTGTCAGAACGACGTGTCGCAGTCACACTGTGAACTTTTGATCGATGCGATTCGGCTCTCACCAAGACAGGGGCGAGAGATAATGAAAACAATCCGTTACGCAGTTTTACCAATAGCGTCGTGCACTACACTTGTATATATATATATAGGTATATGTAGGACCAAATTCACGCTTTGGCCAAAAATGCCTGGATAGTAGGACGATAGAGAATTTTGTAATTTTTATTATAGCGAGAGATGTAAAATGGCTGACGTGTGAAATTCTTTCCTGTCACAGACGCCTGGGACAGAGTTAGTTTTCTTAACGTAATCATAAATAGAAGAGTTTCTTCATTTTCCAAGACGCCGCGTGTTGCCTTTCGCGGAAAATCCAACGAAACCTCGCTTTTGTGCAACACGTATACTGTAAGCAACGTCGTAGTTGCGTTGCGCGTTCGCGTAAAGTAATACACGGGAGGCGTGCACACTGAATTAATTACGCGGGACACATTCTTGCTGCGCGAATAACAAAAGGTGTCTAACCGCGTTACAAGTTTTAATCAAACTTGCTGGAAACGAGAGGGAACCTCCCCCCCCCCCCCTCCACCATCTCCTGCCTACTTTACGTTCCTCCTTCTTTTCCATCTTTTTCCGCCCTTAATTTTTACTTTGGCGTACCATGTACTATATCGCAACCAGATATTTGACATATTTCAGTTGCGGCCCGTAAGAATGTACCCTTCGAATAGTACAAGTTCCGTGGTCGCTTTGAGCTACTGTGGCAAGCGTTGCGTTGTTACCTCTGTCTCTCTTTCTACGTTTCATGAACGAGTCCATGGAATTTCGTCTAATGCTATTTCGACTATTCCGAAAATGCCTGTAATACTCCACGGAGCTGTGAAAATCTAGAAAAATCTCTCTTTTAACGCAGTGATAAAAGTAATTAATTTAGTTGAACGATGAAAAACGGATTGTATATATACGGGGAGCGGGATCGATATATTAAACCGCTTGTATATATATATATATATATATATATAGAGCGACACGATTATAGCAGGCGTTGCTCGTTTTCCTCAAAATATACATTATAAATTTGGGTGGTTCGTCGAAAGTTAACCGAGCCCGTGATTTCGGGGTAAATAGGGCCAGCCACCCTTCTTGATGACATTCCACGTTGGATTACGAATTATTTAATCAAGTCGGCGCGGGGGCAGGGTTCGCAACGAGTAAGCAGAAGGAAAATATTTGCTCCATTATGAAGCGTAGAAGGAGGCTGGAAACGAAGAAACGAGTGATCGAAATATTTACCGAGCTTCTCTCCCCCTTTCTGTCGGATTAGAAGCCCGCGAGAAGGGGGGTGGAAGAGGGTAGGTTGAGGTCGTCGAGTAAGGTCAGGAGGACCCGTGGTAGTTGGAAGACTCGAAGGGGTGGCTCCAGGCGGTAATAAGAACGACGGAATAGTTTTAACTTGGCTTTTATACCAGCATTTTCCGCGGTGCTCGGCTGCGAGCTTTGTGCGAATGAAAGCACAAATTGCCAAGGCTCGCCTTCGGGGAGACATTGAGACACGGACGAGTCTACCCCCCACCTGCACCCTACCCTTCACCCGAAGCCACTCTTTATCTTTCTCGAGAATTCCACCAACCTCTCTCTCTCTCTCTCTCTCTCTCTCTCTCTCTCTCTCTTTGCGAGCAAAGGCTACTCACAATCTCGCCTTGTGTTTCCTTCAAATTTTACGACGAAAGATTAAAGCAAAAATGCGGAACAAAGCTGGATCGTCTGCGAATGGCGTAATAAGAAACTAACGCGTACTGCTGAAACATCGTCCAAGTGTCTTTTTGTATTTAAATGAACTTGACGTTTGCATAGATATTTCCATACCTATAAAACCTCGACGCATCAATAAGGATTATTGGACAAATGGCAATTGTTATTGTTTCGCAGTGTTTGTACGCTCCAACTTTTTACCGATGAATTCAGAAGGTCTGTCGAGTATGTAGGATAAGTGTATTGTTAGTTTGGTTATAAAGAGGGGGAGGGGGGTGGTTGTGGAGAAAGTGGGAAATGGAGTAGAGAGGGAGATTGGCGAGAGTCACGGAACGAGATGGTCTCCTTGCAAGGGTATGTGTACACACACACACACACACACACACACATATAAGTATATAGGTATACGTTATGGCTCGGAGATGCGTTATCGAATGTTTTATTCATAAGGCAAGAACAAAGCCTGCGTTTATCCTGAGGACATCTCTGGGTTGGTGCTGGCTGCGAGTAGCGAGCGACTAGCTCGTATATATATACGCAACGGCAGTGCGCGTCCTGCGCGATGCTTCCCAGCGTCGCGCTGTGCATGGAGCGTTATTGCGTGACGTTTCGATCGCACTCTACACCTTATGGCTTATTCTTATTGCCAGCTGTTTCCTCCGCGAAGGTCGCGCGAGTCAACGAGAAAAATATCACCGAGGAGAGTGCCGGCAATCACTCATAAATTATTGCGAATTGGGTCTTCCATTATTTATGATTATCATAAAGACACGCAGAATTTTCTCTCTCTCTCTCTCTCTCTCTCTCTCTCTCTCTCCTGGCGATTATTATATACTATACAGACGCAACTAGGTAACTTCACGCCTCGGGCCGTTTCTTAATAACCCCGCATGAATAATTATCCGAAGAATTTCGGTTTGCATTATCCACTACTAAACTCTCCACGCGTGTTAGTGTGAGTATATATATAGAATCGCAAGTGGAAGCAGCGAGGCAGCGCGGAGGAGCTAGAGTATACATAATACTATACGGGCGACACGGGGTTTCTCGCAGTGAACAACCACTTGTGGGTCGCCATGAATTGCCCTAATAAAAATGTTACGCCGCCTTTGCTTTTTCGCGTGGGAGTCAGGGGACTGCCGAGTGAAAAAAGCTCCCGTTTTCTCTCGGCTTTGCCCCCGAGCAGATGGCACTCCCCGATAAGGGAATGCGCACGGTAGCCCGGCCGGTCGTGGTGCAGGGTATCTTTGTCATTTATATCTCGAGGGGAGCACCCAACTTCTCCTTTCCATCCTAGGACGACAGTAACGCTAATTCCTTCCTTCTGGAAAGGACTAGATCCGTCGATATAGCGCCATTTAGCCTACATAGAAATATGATACAAGATTCTCTATCTCTCTCTCTCTCTCTATATATATATATATAAACTTTTTTTCTCTTTTATCTCTTTCTTTTCTTTCATTATATACCAGACTCGGTGGACCAACTGTATCCTCAACTTCGATGTATCTTTAGCACGCGAGATTCTAGCCTCATACCTGTAGCTTCGTTCTTAGAACAAAGAATAAAGTATATATATATATATATATATATAAAAGAGTATCTCCCGTCTCGCTATCGGCAGTTGGAAATTCTGATCTATGGCGAGTGTATATAGGGCTTTCGTCGCACGGAGAGTAAATAAAGGATCCGTATAGGCAAAGTCAGCCCTCTGACCTCGTTAATTGTCATATCGCATCTCCGTGGGGGGAGTGAGAGAGCGAGACGGTGCGAAGGCGTGGGTGGATCGCAATGATTTACGAGGACCACCGTTCCGGGGCTCAAGCCGGACTCTAGAGACGCTTCGCTGATAGCGTCAGAGCCACATAAGTCATCGAGAGACTATATATATATATATATATATACCTAAGGGTCCCTTGCCCCCTCGCCGTTCCCTTTTCTCTCACGCAAACATCCCCTCTCGCGTCATTCTTCCATTCTTAATCTTCTTTGGACACCCATTATCGGAGACTCTGTCCCAAATACAACACACGTGATACATTGGGAATTATAATTGCAGTCTCTCTCTTTATTGCGAGGACAAAGATCGAAATTATATATATATATATATATTGTCAGGCGAGTAACCATAACCAACCAAACTATGAATTCTTGTCACTCGAATAATTCAAAAACATAAAAACTCATCCTGTTAATTATTATTAAATTACAAGAAGAATCAGTTGATTCCCTCTCAAAGCTGTATCGCAAATCGTAGTGAAAAGTAGCTTTAAACTACCATGGCAGCTATCGAATTAAAAGGCAATTAGAGAAATTACGTCTATAGCCAATGCGTTATGTATATACAACTATATAATAGTTCTCGTGAGACTATAATCTTCGCTATACATTGTATTTTTTCACGTTTGGCCTTCCGAGGGGCATAAAAAGGAGGAATTTCAAGTAGTCGGCGCGTGTGATCGAAGAGCAATGTGGTAAAGACTATATACACATATATATCATACATATAATCGTCGAGTGGATCCTTGAAAGCGTTGGGTCGATCGCGAAGAGCAGCGGCGCGGTGATCTCGTTTCATAATCATAATCGCACCGTCGAAATCCGCAGGCATTTAGAAGGCCGTTCGCTCTGTTAAGTAAAGCAAGAGCGAACAAGCAGCAAGCACCCCGTGGCGCAGGACTGTCATATTATCCGTAGAACGGACGTGGCCGATGTGTAAATGACACACGATATTAGCATTTCTGAGAGTACAGTCGACTGTTCGGCCGAGTGAATCGGCCCTGCAGCACAAATTCTGATATACAAACTTACGAAATAAGAGCCGGAGGGAAGGCTGATGGGCGTGAAAGTCCATCGGAATACACCTGACCCGCTGACGTGGTATACGTCGACCACACGACGTTTCGCGTTGTTATAATACCGTCTCGATTCGCCATTATATCCTATGAATCTTGCAAACTTATCAGCTGACCTTGGCCAGATGTGTAAACATCTGCAAGTGCACGGTATCAATTTAATTAAAAGAGTTTATGTACAGTGTGGATAAGGCGGGCTGCCATGTGTATATGTATATGTATAATAGCTGTCACTGCGCGAACCGTTGTATCTGCGAAGGTCAATGTACGACGATCTCGTTGGCAATTCGTCCGTAGACAACGGTCGTTAACGCGTTTCTCTTTTCGTTCAGTTTAATCGCTGACGATCGTATATCTATTAAGCTAGATACACACACACACACACACACACACACATATATATATATATAGGTGTAGAGAAGCACGCTCGAATTTATGATACGAGTTGAGCAACATTATCGTGTACAAAGCTGCAGCGCTCGTATCGAATTAAGCGTCGTCATTTCCAGTATGTCCCAATTAAGACTGATTTTCTCCGTTTCCTTTCCGGTATTAGTGTCACGGTGAGCGCGCAATCTCGGAATCTCCAGTATTGTGTGCCGCCTGGTTCGTCCACTTACGATCCACGCCATGAATATTACATGGCTTCTTACCCACCGGAAAGATAATTGTCAAGAGCTCTAAATACGGCCTCGGTAGTACGGGTGGACAGTAAATGCATAATACATAAAACGACGAGAAAACGAAAATTTACGACGCGCATGAGGAACGCGGAGTGCGCTAATTTACGGGGGACGACTCGCGCCACATTTCCAAGAGTCCTGCGTGGTCCTGGCCCCTCGATCCACTGCCTTCCTCCTACTCGTATATATACGTATATTATTACGGATCGTAATAGCGGATGGAAAATCCTGCGATTGGTTTAAAAGACTGCGGAGGGACATTGAGACTGGTGTGTGTGTGTGTGTGTGTGTGTGTGCACGAGTGACTCTCGACTCGGGCGTGGATAAGAGTATATTATAGTAGTGTGGGGGGGAGTCCGCGGAAACGATAGGATCTCTCCTGTGTCTTCTATCCAGATACGCGCGCGGCGGCTATATCCCTTATAAGCTAGTTTTTGCATCCTGCGCGCACGCACATCTGTTAAATCCTATGACAGGTATATAGCAGTGATTTATAAACAGTTTATGATGTCTGCCCCCGCCACGTAGTGGCTCCAATTCTTGGCTACCACGCTTTTAATAGGGGCCGACCGTTTTCAGCTGAAAGCAGACGGTCTAGCCTCGGAGGCACGACCCATTTCCCGGACATAAATCAAGACTGACGTGCACCAGGCAGACCCACCGTTGTTATGGCATTTTCGAAGATGGCCATTATCGACTGGACTCGTCTCTGTAATTAAGCCAGATAGCGGGACGATCACCGTCTTGATGAGACTCAGAAATTCAATTCGGTCCGGTTCGTCTAGTCTCTCTCTCTCTCTCTCTTTTAGTATATATATATATACGCTATATAACTAATGCGAATTTTGTCCATAACGGTATTTTTGCCCGACTAGTTTGCCAAAAGCGCGGTACACCGATCCAGATTGATGACTGTATAGTTTTCTATATATATATATATATATATATTATAGTAAAATTGGACTCTAGTTGTGCCCCCTGATTTATTAGTCGGTGTATTCCGAAAGCACAGTATATATAGTACAGTGACTCTGCGTGCAAGAAACCAACCGTATCGCACAGTCGTCGATTAAAATGAAATATACCGAGTTGGTCCCTTCGCCGAAACGTCTCAATCCATTCCCTCGGAACAACGCTTGACGACAAAATGAATTGTAATCTTATGATAATGAGAAAGATGGCAGGTGGCTCCGAGACCTTAGACATATTTCTGGCGGATTATCCCTATTAAAGTGGCAGGTGTTCCCTTTACAGGGGGGAGGATAAACAATTTCAAATCGACAAAATTTTGTCCCGCACCGATATGGATGAGCCGAAGCTTATTGTTTCTTGACTCGGAGGATCGTCCGTGTTGGAAGTGCAGGGTTGGCTGCAGCCAGGCAAATTCCTATATCGATAAATTGTCCCGAGCGTTATTGCGGGATCCTGACGAATTGCGAACGCCTTCGTTGTGACAGATGGATTTTAGAGTTTGCTGGCATCCGCCCCTCGCGCGGCTCGCTTATATTCAGGTTCAACCGCTAATTTTCTCGGACAACCACAAAACCGCAAGAATAATAACACCCCCCGTTCAAGTCTCGCATTAAAATGCACCAATAACAATTCTTAACCGCCGACCCTGTGATTACTTACGGATAAATCTCGCAGCGGTAGCTAGGCACGTCCCTAGATTCCATACTCTATATGTATGTATGTATATATGTGTGTGTGTGTGTGTGTGTAGGACCTCTCTGAAATCGGTTAGGTATGTCCTAAGGACTTGCCAGTTGTTTTTCCGTCCTACATTTTTAATGAATTCCGCAAATTCGATAATTAACCCGCGCAGCGCATTCTACAGTTATTATATCGTCCTGTTCGGGCCCATTTACGAGCCAGCATGCTCGTAAATCACCCTTTGCTGAAAATATACACATTTTCTAACATCACCTCGAATCAAACCTCTTCCTTATTTCTTACCCGCTTCATTCTTTTCACGATTTACGATCGCATCTTTGGAGACAAAAAACTTTTTCAGGCCAAATCCTGATGATCGGAGCGCAGAGACTTGTATTTTCGGAATAATTTTTCTCGCGTGTGTACCGAGGGACGTGTGTAGGTTGGATATAACGTTGGGAGTAAAAAGGTGGTTAAACATTAGAGCGTGTCTTGTTGAAAAAGAAATGGCTGCGTCACGCTGAAAAATCAATGCTGGCCGATATTAAAATTTGACGGCCTCTGTAAGTGGGTTATACACGTCTCACCCACGGAGCACCACTACCCTCGCGTTCACCCCCCCCCCCCCACCCTCCTCCCCTCCCTTTTTATATCCTCGTCGTAAGACATAAGCAAGCCATGAGGGTCGGTAGACGTTTAACGCTTTTAAAATTTAACTTCTCGTAGAGTTACTGGCCAGATATACGAATCTCGGTGAAAATTTACTTCCTTTTAGAGGATACAATGGATTACCATGGAAAGTTACTACCCTTTATTCGCGCAGCACTGCAGAGTTAAAGCTAACCACGCGACGCAAAATCTTACGCGCAAAGTAAACTCTTGATAAAACAGCTTATCAAAGTTTTCAGACAAAGCTGGCTGCACGGAGAGGGGCAAAAATTGGTCAAACGTATAGCCTTTGTCGAGGCACTCCTAACAATTTGTTTAATAAGATACGTCCCAAGACTTACGCTCTCCCCCTTCATCCTCTATTGTCTTTTTTCTCCCTTCTTCTTAAGAGACGTTAAATTACGGCATGGCAGGCAACGGCGAGTCAACGTCTTCTTCCACACGAGCGCAGCTGGACGTCTGTATCTCATGTTTCAATATATCTCAATTATATCGTAAATAAAATATGACTGGCTAGTTGCGTGCGCCCGGCAAATTGGCAGCCGAGGTGTCCGTTAGTGAACACTCAACCTGTTCTTCTCATTGGACTCATCCTCCGCACCACCACCACCTCTTTGCTCCTTAATTCGACTTTGCGCGATAAATTCGGACCACGATCGTATCGCTAATGCAGAGCCCCACTATTGAAAACTTTCTCTCCACGCACCTCTTATACTTTCCTCATGCTCGAGATGCGCGAAGAAAGTGGCCAAATTTTTCCACATGTTTTTGCCATATATATATATACATGACCTATATATGTTGTGAGCAGAGACAGCCTGGTGTGTCGCGCTTTTTTTGACAAGGACTCTATATATAAATATAGGATAAATAAGAGTCCCTTTGTGAATTCATAATGACACTCGTTTGCTTTAAAAGGCTCCCGTACTTTGTACTTTCGTTACACGTATAGCTTTATACCGTGGAAGATTGCCACGGAGATGCGAGGAATACTGCAAAGTCTCGCTTCATTTTCCAGTAAAACGACAAGGTTTAATATCCTCTGCTCGTCGTCTTAGTCATCTTCGGGTAAACTCTACCTCCCCCTCCCTTCCATCGTTCGTTCCATCTACCCGCTGCGAGGTGAAACTTTAATACAATTTCATTTGCCTCTTGCTGACAAACTCTCCCATCCCACCATAGCTTCCCCGCTTCGTCGTTTCTTTACTGCCTCCCGAAGGCGGACTATTTATAACCTTAAGCCCCCCCCCCCTTCTCTCCTTCTCCCACTCCTGGAAAATGTTTTCTTCACGCTTGCCAAGAAGGCGCGGAAAGGAGTAATCGCCAGCGTTTCTGACACCCAGCATTAATAATTTCAGCCAACGTCAACGACGTCCCGAAAATCAATGAACAAAAATGTTCATTCGCGTTCCTTCCGGATTAGCAAAGCATATAGAGCAACCATCTGTCTGACGTAAGGAACTTTGGGAGGGGTTTTATTTTTACATCGAGTCGTCGCTCGACGCAAAAAGACTATCAAGTGCAGCGTTTTCCGAATAATAATTTCAGTCGACCTCAACGACGCCCGGAAAATTAATGAAGAAAAACGTTCATCCGCTTCTTCAGGACTGACAAAGGATAGGAATGATCAGTACATGGCCACATAAGAAAAGTCTGAACGCGCTTTATTTATATAGCAGCAATCCCGGCGAATCGAGTCGTCGCTCGTCGTGAAAAGACAATTTGCGTGCGTTTTCTGAATAATGCACGGAGGATCGGCGCTGCAGCTACGAGCGACATTACTCGCGCCGTTTCCCGAAGGAAATTAGGAAACGCGAAGGAAACCGTGGCTGAATCCCCTATTCCAGCTTACCCGCACCAAGTCACAAATGTAATATTCACGGAATAATACAAATGCCCAGGCGAGCACCGATGTTTCGCCTTTTTTCTTTTCCTTCGCTTCCAGACGTGCGCGCTACGTAGTAGTATGGGTGTAGGTACACACAGACTCTCTCTCTCTCTCTCTCTCTCTCTCTCTCTCTCTCTCCCCCCCAGTACTTAATAGAACCCAGGGACTCGGGTAGTAACTCGAAATTAAAATAATGCAAATCGATGGCGTGTGCGAGCATAGTACCAAGACTCTAGTTTCACCTCCGCGCGCGGAATTTAATTAGAGGCCCGGATCGCTGATAAAACATTCTTCCACGAAGAAAATTCTAGCGAAATAGCAGAATTCAATTTAGTCTTTCTAGAGCTCGTGTTTCCGATACGTTCTGGTAAATAGAGCTGCGGATAAATAACACACACACGTATATATAAATATAGGTATACACATAGTACTACAGTATAATAATAGCCATCGAAGTAATAAAAGGAATACTCGGATGGTGTACGTTGAGATCAAGCATGGAGTTATTAGTGGAATTTGAGGAATGTCAAATTCTGAAGGCATATACATATATATCGTAGTAGTAGTTGCAGAAGGATAACGGGAAGTCGCGACTCGGTGATATTTATTAGTAAGGAGACAGTCGAGTGTATCCTGGATGGAAAAAGGGACGGTGGTGCTCGAACCAAATGGCGTCCCGCTAACCGATTTGTCGCTTCTCATATCCGCGATGCAAATCTCTTTGCACGCGAGAGTGCTCGCTATGCTACAAACACCGGGGGAATATAGACGTGCCCACACATACGTGGGACGTTAATGTGGATGCGGGTCTGATTACGCATAAGCTCGACTCTCTGCCATATCTCCGTGCACCGCGTGGCATGAAACCTTATACGACCGCGGCAGTTATGTATATCCGTCCAGAAGTTCACAAAGACGCGAACCGACGTCTCAATTTTTTTTAACGCAAGATAAGATTGTTCCGGTCTGACCGAGGAGAGACACGCTCCTCCTCCCACCCCAGACTATACCGCTTCCCCCCTTTTCACTGAATTCGCCAGGAAGCTGCTTCCCTTCGTACACCCTCCCCCCTCTACCGCTACACTCTCTCCAAACGACAATAAAAACAACTTTTAACGAAACGCGTATGTCTGTGGCGCAAAAAAAAAACAATAAAATCGGGAATAATGGCGTGACTTTATCTTGATGCTACGAGTCTCGTAAATACAACGATCTTTCATAAGCTCGGTACATTGTCCTTGTTCAGCAAGGGTCTCGAAGAGTATCGGAGATAACGCGTTGTTCGAGCAAGCGAAATTCCTCGGAACGGTATATATATATGATATATATAGTGGATGTATGGATGAACTCGCCCGTGTGTGTGTGTGTGTGTGTGTCTTTATACACACACGCGCGCGCGCTGTATAGAGTCTCGGTTCCGTCATCGGGGAATTCTCGGGCAATTTATTTTTTGCTCGCAAATCATTTTGTCCATTAGCTGGCGTAGGACGATATCGGGTCAGGTTAGGTGCTGGAGGTGGTGGCCGAGCATCGATGGCAGAGAGGGGAGGGGGGGGGGGGGGTAATCCTTTGCCGATGTGTGTTACGAGGTCCACCCGCCCGCGCACTCATCATCACCGAGATAATGGAGTGGGCGTTTCGCCAAGAAGATGCTGGATGCTTCGGCCCCAGTCCATTGAGGTTTCCAACAAAAACCACCACTCAACGACCCTGCCCCGACTTGCACGACCATAAAATTCTCCACCACCCCCTTCCCCCTCCATCCCTCGACTTTCCTCACCTTTATATCGTCAACGTTCCCTGCCAATAGTCACCGACTCATCCCTGCTACGAGCTTATACGTCTTAAGTGCATCCAACTACCAAATGTCATCCAATTACTATGTCCTCACCGATCCTTCCAAAATTACTAGACTCTCTGCTCTACTTCAGATTCCCTCTCCCTCCATCTTTATATTATCAACATCCTACGCAAAGCACCGATTCGTCCCAACGACAACACACGTTTTGTATATCGATCTACCAAAAAACCATGCAGCTATAACAACTACCACCTCCACCGACCCTTCGAAAATCATTCGACTCTCAACCTCTCCACAGCTGAAAACTCCTATACGCTCCCATGCAACAATCACTCCGTCTCTCGAAGAACTGAGATTGCATGACCATATCAGAGCCGTACGCGATGTAAAATTTTAAATCTCGTATCTCCGGATCTAAACGCGATTCTAATATATTGATAAAACACAGCAAGGATTCCTTTGACCTATTTACGCATCCGAGTATACATATGCGAGTCTCGCGGAACTCTTTTATCGACACGACAGTGGATCTCAATAAGCCACGCGTCGACGATTATATATACAGCAACACGGTCGGATAACCCTTTTCGCGGTTCTTCTCATACAAAATGATAATAAAAATCCGTTTCGTGCTAATGCAATAATGGCAGCTGCGCCGACGATACATTTTACCACTTTTTTTCCATGTATCGTCTCGAATTCTTCCTCCACCATATAATCATGAGAGCATCGCGGCTAAACAGAGCGACTCTAACCGAGCCCGCTGCTCTTATTATTGCGCCGCGAAGGACGAACGATTTACCTCGCGAAAATGGAATTACTGAGAAGATTGAAAGAGAGAGATAAAGGAGCACAACATCCCTGCAGGGACGTTCGACAAATGGAAATGATTTTAAGGAGGTGCTGCGGGGAGAGTGGGCAAATGGAGGATTTGGATTGGCTGGAAAATTTTAATAAGCCGAGCAACGATAGGTCGGGAAAGTACGCATGTCCGGCTGAATGTCACCGCCAGTACGACAACGCACCCGTGCTGAGTTGGTGACACACGTTCCGCGTCTGTCCCTCCGTTCCCTCGTCCTCTTTCCTCCCGCCTGACTCGCTATATCGCCCTCTCGCTCCATCCCGGTCCTCCACTCTGCCTGGGAGGACCCTGTTTCGAAGCTAGCAGGAGGGTTGAGCGCAGGCGCACACTCGCACCAACACCTAAGTGTCCTCTGCTCCGGTCGTTGAACCCTTCGCGACAAATCACCCACCCTAACTGTTTAACCTTTTCAAATCAAAACTTGCGACTGTCTATTTTGAACAGCATTTATATACAAACATATATTATGCTCAAGGGAGCGTCACAAACGTTTATTAGTCTTCCGGACAGTTTCTCAATATTCAAGAGTCGACGCGATATCCGAGTGGATTACCGGGACGATAAGCATCGTGGTTGATCAGTGGTATCGCGAGGGAGAGAGTCGATGGAAAGATTTGTTGGGCCGAAGGAAGGAAGGAAGAAAGAGGAAGGAGTATAGCAGCAGTGATAGAAAGCTGACTATAAATCTCGACGAGAAGATAAAAAGTGGCACGGTCTGGCGGATTCGGGAAAAACGTGGAAGATGAAGATTCGTCGAGGACGGATGAGGTGACTCGGGAGGGTGGGAGAGGGAGAGGGGAGGGGAGGGTACACGACGGAGTCCAACGTAGCAGTAGCCTCTTGGATCGATACGAACGGCGCGCGCTGTGTCCCCGTCTGCCATTGGTCATAGGAAAAGCTAGACGTGCCCGGTTTTCTCCTTTCCTTTGCTCCTCGAACCCCTTTCCCATACTCCCCTCGCTCCCCTTCGCCCCCTTCGCCCATCCAGAGCTCTGGCTAGCTCAATTCCACCTCCAAGCTTCCCTCTTTCTTCTAGCCCTGGCCTGGCCGTCTCTAAAAAACTCCCTTTACCTCCTTCCCTTCTACCCCTCCCCACCCTCCTCCACCCTCTCCATTCATTTTTTCTTCTATTTCCCTTTTCACACTGCACACGTCTCCGAACGCTATCGTCCGACCACGCATCGACTACCTGCTCCCAATCACGGATATACGCTCGTTACCCGATCGCCTCTCAAGAATCGACAAGGCTTTCCTACTTTTCCAACGGATGCACCGTGGCAGAAATTTTTCCAGCTATCCACAATGGCCAACGATAAAGAAGACTGACAATGGGTTAATAACACTCTCACTTCCGTATTGGTCGATATGGCTTAACACTGCGAAATGGTTAAACCCGATCGGGTTCAAATTACTCTTTGTGCGAGCACGTCTTGTTACCTTTTAACGCAATCACTCGTTTGCCACGAACGCTTGCGAAACTGTCCAACTCCGTCCTCTATATACATACATACATATATAAGTCTTTTAATGTACATTGCTGATGACCTCTCGTCGAGGTCATCTTAGCTGCTGTATTTAATTATATCAAAGCCTGTATTTTATTTAAATACATTTTTTGTATTTTTCTTTTATTACCATAGGTAAATAAATTTGTTTATTTTCTAGCTTTACGTATGGAGTATTTAATGACTCCTATGTGTTTTTGTTTAAATTGCTCTAATTTCTGCGTTGCATACACATGGGTAAGGTAGCCCCAATTAAAATATTAAATCAATAAAATAGAAAAATATGTATATATGTGTGTCTCTTTCTATCCATCCCAGTGCATGTTGAGCTTTAACGCAATGACATACCTCAACATCAAATGAGTAGCGCACGTTCTTAGGACGTCTGATACCATTCGAATATACTTCCAATGCCCTTCTAAACGTCCCATTCAATTCAAATCTCGAGCCACGAGTCGATTTCACAGCATTTAGCATACAGGCGCAATTGTCATTTTAATGAGGAAAATCGCGTGGAAATAATAGCATCTGAGCGGGGTCGGCGGGAAGCCACAAAGGACTACCTGTGTTTTCAATCGTAGCTGCTGAAGAATAGTGGAGAACGAGGAAGTTCTATCGAAGCTAAACATCTGAGTTTTGAGTTAGCGTGGAAAACTTGTGTAAGAGACAGTCATGGCCGTTCGCTGCGTTATTACAATTGCAAGTCGAACCGTTGCGAAAGACGAGGATAGTCTCACGTTGAAAATTAGCCATCGAAGAAATTAGCAAAGTAACGTGTGGCATTGCGGTTGGTTGTGTATACGATTAGGACATATTACGTCTTGTATACGTTGTATACTTATCGAATGAATGATTTGCACCAAAACTTACGTTGACAATTAACAATATAGACAATATTATAATAAGTATGAAACAGAGACCCACGATGACTGTCGTCGTAGCATAAAATAAAAATGTTAAATGGATTGTATTGAAAATTAAAGACGAAAGAAAAATATAATTAAAACCTGATATGACGATGCTTTAAGAATTGTTGATTAATGGGGGAGAAGGTGGTTTTGACAAAAGTCCAACAATGCTACAAAAGTGCTGCTGAAACAATTAGTCTCAACTGAATCCTTCTACAACGTCGATACCAATGGCAACGTCTCATATTATGTTCTTGGAGTATAACCTCGCATTAAAAATTAATAGGAATAAAGAAGGAAGGAAGGAAGGAAGGAAGCAAGGGATGAGAAAGTGACGTAGCATCGCGCAATTGAAGAGAATTTAATCGTCGAATGCCACCGAGGCAAAAGGCGTCCTCGATCTTGTCATGGATTAGGCGAGCGTGACACAGAGTCCCACGATGACTGTCAACGCGCGCAAGCGGTTCTCGGAGGAATTGCGCGACGATGCCGATACCGATATGTCGTTGCGGCAGGTTGGCAGAGAGAGTCTCGTATAACCCCGGTCGGAAATGACTGTTGAATATGGATGAGTCGAGCAGTGAGCGGACACACTCTCATGCTCACAGCGCGGAGACATAATTGCCTTAATTAAGGCTAATATGTTAAATCGCGACGGTTTCCTTTGTCCATCGTGGCTGCCAGGCGAATCGCTCCTCACCGGTCTCCCGAGTCTCTTAAGACTCGATTAAACGCAACACCCGAGCGACGCGGACATCCAGAAAAACCGCAATGCCATACTTCAACTGCCAATTAGAAGTCGTAGCCACTCTCAACGTGGAATCGATAAATATTGTCAGTGATTCATGTCCACTACTATATATATATATATACATATAACTTCTTGCGTGTCACTTGTTTGGATAAGCGTCCATGCACTAACGAGGAGATAATGAACCTTCCGCATGGGGACTCGAACCCCTCAAATATCCAACCGAAATTGTCGAGAAACTTTCTATCTCTTTGGTGTCGCGATTATTCGATGATTGCGAAAAGGAAGAATTGGATATTCAGTTGATCGAGTAGCGTACGATGATAATCGATGCATGATTCGGCGTCAATGTGTTAGTCTCTTGTATCGAAAGTAATGAGTGCGTCTACGTATACTCATGAGAAAGGTGTACGCGTGTTGTGTGTGTATACACAGTAGCTATACATAGCTGTCACGCTCGCGTCCGGTCCCCATAAGTTGGCGACATCCTTGGAAGGTACCGAGGCGTACGAAGATAGGGTAAGTATAAGGGTAAGAAGGATTCATCGACAAGAGACCACGTACTCTTCTTCTTCTCCTTCTTCAGGGTGCCTCGAATCGCATAGCACTGGAGAATGCAGATGTATAAATTCATGAGCAAAGTAACAGCCAGTGACGCCACGCTAGCTTCCGTGCCGCGGTGCGCGGCAATCCTATTCATGAACCGACACGGTAATTAGGGACACTAGCTCGCCTCGCAACCGGAAGTCGCCTCGAGAATCCTCCCTCCGCGCAAGGAATATCACCGGAAATACTTATGCATTCCCTTAACGTTTCGTAAGGAAACGCGAGAATTCCGCATCCTTCGTGTCGTGGATCATCCACACTTTGCTCGGGAGACACATCAGCTTCGTTTAAATGCACAAAAATATCGATATCTCGCACACGCGTTTTACTCGAGACAAAAAAATCTTTGGCCATTCGGCGCAGAGAAAGTCTACACTCCGTGTATGATCGATAACTTTCGATTTATTTATAATACTCTGATATACTTAAAAATTATTCAATCCGAGATATGAGAATTATCTTGAAGATTTGTCAGACCGAGGGGATAACCTTACCCGGGAGACATGGATTTTTAATAAATATATGTATAGAAGAGATATTGAACTATATGCAAAGCATTTAAAATGGCGAATCATCGAATACAGAAGAGCTGCATTAGTCACAGCACATCAGGGAGCGTTATATATAGGTGGAAGGTATAATTATCATTGGTATTGTCGATCTTGAAGATTGTTTATTAAATATATAAAACGGTAGAAGGGATAATGAACGATAATGCAAAGTTTGCAAGATCACGAACCACAGGACGAAATAGAAGAACTGATGTATATGGGTATACAGGGAGCGTTGTATGGGTGGAAGGCAATTATTATTGGTATGACCGAGCCCGAAGCCAATGATAACTCTGGCCAACGCATAATTTTGAGCGGCATGATCCACAGCAGTTCGTAACTCTGGCTCGCTTATAATGAAGATATAACCGAGTCGAGTGGCGAGACATCTTTACGTTCGCGAGTGTTTCGCTTGTTACTTGCTTATATCGTACTACGATACTCTATCCCCTTCTTTTTCTTTCTCCTGCCTCTTCTTCCTCTTCCTCTTGGTCTTCTTCGATATCTCAGGCTTTTATTCCTTTTTTCCTGGCCCCCTCAGACCCTCCTACGCGCGGGCGTCGCTGTTAATCAAAGACCACGAGCAATAACGACCGCGGGACCATTTAAATACACGAACACGGTCCCACACTGGCGATTGTCCTATAGTCGTTACACTTAAAACATTACCGATCGATACGTCGTTAAGCTTGGCGGGAAATAAAAGGAGACCCAGCTGTGCCTTGTACTGCATCAAAAATAATCACTTCAAAGAGCTGCCACAAATGACTTTATTACGAAGAGAAAGCTCGTGTGAAAAAGCCTATTTAAGATAATTATCATACGGATATAAGGATAATGTTCCTATGTAAATTGCTATCACGTGAGCTAAATAATAATTGCTCGACAAAGCATCGTGAGACCAAATTTCACGCAAACATTTCTTTCTTATATCGAGGAACCACGTAATTCGAGGGTGAACAAATTAATGATTCACAATGTTTTTTTTTTCTTTTCTTTCCTTTGAATTTCATTGAATTTTTTTCATTTTTTTCTCTCCATAAGCGAGCAAACGTTGCTGGATACTCGCTCTCATATATATTTCACAGAGCTCTATATACCGATAGATTTTCATTTACAGATTGCAGCGTTATATTGGGATTTAAAATCGAGCGACGTGGCATCGGTGTTACAGAGTATGTACTCCGTACATTCTACAGTTTCCATTTCAATGCTCTTCCATAATTGAACATCACATCGAATATGAAATAATTGTCTTTGGAAATAGAAACCAACGATAACTTTCACGTTTTGTTGCGCAATGGAAAGATATAATTAGAGATTTGTATTTTGGTATTTGCGATAATGTTAACTCATCGGTTTATAAGGGAATACTAATTATATCGTTGTTGGGGGGTGGTGGGGAGTTACGTGGAGAGAGAGAGAGAGAGAGAGAGAGAGAGAGAGAGAGAGAGAGAGAGAGAAAGAGATTGGGTGAATGTGAACTACCAGTCGGCTCGATTTCTTCTCACAAATGTGCCTCGGGTATAATAAGCGATGCTTAATAAAATGATCCGAAACGATCGGTAAACCGCTTCGCGAGGAAGCTCGTACCCATCAGCTGTTCAACGGGAAGCGTCACGCCTGTATTTCAGCAGGCAACATTGGCTTTGTTAAATTCTTCTTAAAAATGCAATCCTTGTTTTTTTGACTGCATTAAAACTGTCTCAAAACACGCGAGTCACGATAATTAAGGATTTTTGACGATCTTGTTGCAACTGTCCGTCGGATTGTTGTTGTTTATCCTATATAAAGATGCGGCAGGGCAACAACCCGCTTTGACGATGACGCGCGGCTGCGTATAAAATTGGCCGGAACGCATTTTTCCATTATAGGCCGATAGCCGAGCCACGATACAAATTATAGGTGTACTCTTATTGGAATGGCCAACGAAACGAGGGAACCGATATGCACCAACGTTTTACTCCCTTGAATCGAAGCAACCGTCTCTCTACGCACAGTGCAAAAAGCATCAGCCTCCGTAAAGTTTTTCAGCATTGGCCATGCAGCAACGGTTACCGCCCCTTCCCCCCAGCTGTGGACAATCCAGGCCAAAGCATAATCCTAATGACCAGTCGTCCTGCACTCCAACTGCATGGCGAAATTACGTAACGGTTCACATAATCGTTCGCGAAAAATCCTCCACTATTTTCAGCAATTTCTTTTGCAAAATTTCATTCGTCTGCAAATTACTCCGGATGCATCGATTCGCATCTTATATTATTATGCTCAAACGAATCAGCAGAGTTTAAATTCCTCGCTGTTGAAAAATGTGGGATCGTGCGTTCAGGGACAGCTGGCACTTTGTAATCGTTGCGCTCCTAGCGAACGAGAGATGACAGAAATGAATGCGGTGAAAAAGATGAACTAGCGTGTGCATATAATCAACGCGACTGTGGTTTCACGCAAAACGTGATACAGGGGTATGTAAATCGTTCTCTGGAATGGCCACGTGTCTCGCAGTCGCAGAGAATCCAGAAACGTATAAAGTGAAACCCATTATCATTCATTTTCAGACGCTGATTTATAAAGCACATTTTTAGGAACTGGACCACCTCTTCTTAAATTTCCGGTTCAAAGTGCAAATACGATGCTTTATTTCGATTAACCATGCGCAAATTAATATTCGCGTGATTTTCATAGCGGTGCTTATATCAGATTTGTAACATAAATACGGACGGATGTAGAGAGTTGGCTTTGATTCGAATGCTGGATATTACACGTGTCGGTGTCACAATTTTCTACGTGAAGAAGTAGTAAATGCGATTTTAATTCCAAACGCAGTTACATTATTATTTCTATCCGGGTGTGTCCCTAACGATCCGATAGACGAGCCCACGAGCAACTCGTTTCTCTGCGAGCCTCGTAATGAGAATCCCACTGATATGCTATTATATATATACATATATATAAATGACCCGATAATCAAACACAAGTGCAACTTTTACAAATAAAATCTTACCAAATGTCATCAAGCGAATGAATTCCTATAGTGATATTAAATACAAAAATATATAACGTAATATTCAACGCATAATATTAAAATCCTGCAGTACAGACGTCAGCAGTAAATTTTCATCAACCGAATTAAGTCTGGTGGGCTTTGAGAGAAGCGAGCGAGAATTATTCGGCAGGACTATGATCGTAGTAACGACGGTTTTTTTTTTTTTTTTTTTGCTGTCTTAGTTTCTTTTTAATATCGCACAGGCTGCTCCTGGCGATGGAACTTGGGCTGACTGTTACGCACCCCATTCTGGAGCTAAAAGGATTCGGCAATAAACAACGGTGAGTCTTGAAATTAGGCGATAGGGCTGGTGGCCGGGGGTAACCATCGCAATCTACATAAAAACTCCCCGTGGCTGAAACTCCTCTTAGCATGGGGTGGGTGCCCGATGGATTAGCAATGTACCAACGCGGGAGGTGAATACACGCCTGCTAATAAGGGCTCCTTTATTCTACTTCATCCACCAACTGTCCTTTTAATTTTAATCATGGCAAACCTTAAAAATTTCATCGACGAACCAAGAAAATTCTCTCAGACTGCATCATCGGTTCGAAACGGTATACAATTTACTCTCTTGTTTCAGAGAATGGGAAGAAGAGTGAGAAACAATCGAGAAGAGGACACGACAAATCCGAGGGAAATACGAGTGAGAGGGGGTGAGTCTGTATATCTATAATTATTCTTGGCGTTCGCGTAAACGTTTATGGTGATTTATTATGAAATTGTTAGTGTGACCTTCGGAGCGTAGGAAGAGGATAGAGAGACAGGGGTGGGGGTTGTGGACGTGGAGAAAAGAGAGAAGGGACCGAACGAACGAAACGGCTCGCGACTAAAAACCTTAGATGATTCGGTCATTTATCATCGATCCTGTTGCCTGCGGGTACTGCAAGGATCAAAAGGGGAGGAATATAATCCATTGGACAGACTAATCGCGAATTAACTATCCACATTCAGCTCTCAGCGATAAGTTGATGTTATCAAGAATAGGGGGAGGGAGGAGGGGAGGATTGGTCGACCGCTCTTGCGTATCCAATCACGATCAAACGTTATTGGATCGTGCGTTGGACTTGGTCACTTCACGAGTCGACTTTAACTTCCTTTCCTTGCCAATTTAATTCACTGTACATTATGATATAATTTAGGCGTGCGTAGAATCGGATTTATAAGCCCTAATTAGATATATCAATGCTACCTGACTGATGAAAGTAATTATAATTCTGCTCCTACTATATGTACGTATACATATATATATATATATATATTTGTATATATTATGTATACCTACGCACGGTGTAATACTTTTGGCAAATGCTATATAAGCAATGCACTGGCAACGCGAAACCAAACACTTTGTTGAATACGTAGAATATCGAAGCCAATGTTTCGCGATGCAAACGAGTGGTAAAAGGGAGGCTGGTTGCACGTGGATCGAATAGTACGCATAATTGTGTCGAGTATCAATTTACAGAGCGCTGCTTGCATTTTCATCAGCGTTGCGAGGATATGACTCGTGGAATGGCAGCTTTGCCCGGTGTAGCCTGCATTACCTGATCGCGTAAATATAGCAGCGGCCTCGGTTGCAATTTTGAAGCCTGTCGCACGTAAATAAAGTTTGCTGGACCGTGGAAATTAATTAGTACCAAAGGGTAAAATATAGGGAAAATTATTTGCCGGACCTGTAGCGCTTTGCTGTCGAACCAGCAGCACAGTAAAATTTCATATTAAAGCACCGCAGTTTCAATTAAAACACTATTTTCGCTTTTATTAGAGCGCAAACTAAATATGGAATTGCTACATTGTAATTTAAAGCTTTCCACATTGTCCTGGAAATCACGCTCTAAATTGTACCGTTAATTTATTACAACTGCATGCAGTTTTTATCAGGAATCGAAAATATTTAATAGAGATATGGAAGATAAATATGATGCTGGAAAATGGAGCAGCAATGTGCTAGCAACACACGTGTGTTGTGTGTGTATATATATAACGCACGTGTGGAGGAGAGAACGGTTGTGCGTGGCTTCGCAGTGTCCGATGGTCGTAAAGGTGTATATGTATATATATAAGAATGTTTTTGCCGAGGCAAGGAGGGCGACAAAAGGGACATATGGAGGATCGGTAAACGACTGCGTGTTAAGGGTACACACATAACGCCTTCAAATTATAGACTGGCCACAGTCCATCCATCACGCTGGGTCCATGAGACCTAGGGTCCCGAGGTACCGCCCCGCCATTTAAGTCGTTAGCAATTTCCTGCACGGCACTATTTTCGGGCCCAAATTCCATATGGTCCGATAATATCCGATAATACGACTATAACCTTTCTCTCTATCTTCCTCTTGCGATACCCTTCGACCATCCAGAAAAAAAAGCTTTCGATACATTTTTACTAAAAAAAAAAATGCTCTCTCTATCAAAACGGTAATATCTCGTTTCATCGGATAACGTCCATTTCATCCCCTCGAATTTCAAATAATTTTTATAACTCACAAATTTTGCTGTTTGCGACTGTACACTTTTCTCTTCTTCCTTTAAAGTGTATTAGAATTTACTTTAAGGTCGAAAGAGTGAAATATAGCTACGCGTTGCGTTTCGTGGTTTCAAGAGAGAAAAAAATGTATCATAAAGATAGAGGAATAAAAACTATTAAGGCCTATTATTCTCTCGCGAATGACCCTCCGTTTAATTTCTTTTTATAATTTTTTCTGCGTTGATCAAGAAAATCGAGAATTATTTACGCAACTCTATCGGTAAATCTCTGTGCAGAGAGCTATGTAGTTATTCGCTGAGGAAGAGGGCGTTAGCGTCCAGACGTTACTCTCACGCTCTCGGTAGATAAAGTGGAAATTATTGAATAATTAAAATACAATATTTTTATTAATCATTCGCAGATCCCTCTAAAATAAGCGATTTGAGGACTATTGGCACGCAGACTTTAGAGGATGTTAACAGTTATAAGGAAAGAGCGAACGTTAAAGGAAGCTTCTCTTTACCTTCGTGCTTTTATATGGAGCAAAGAAGATCGGCTATGTTTTGGCATTCCGATGATGAACCTGCACCACAATGGTTAATCGAGGAAGCTCTCAATAAAGGGAAAGAGATTTGCACAGAGTATGTAAATTTTTATATTTATAGAAAATTTATAAAAAAAAAAGAGAGAGACTTGATTATTTATTATTCACAATTTATTCAATCGAGGTATGAAACAACCATTTCAAAACTTCAGAGGGAATTAAATCAAACGAAATCGCAACTCAAAGAAACCATTGAGCAGAAAGATGTAACTCAGTACCAATTTGAAAGGTTTTAATAATACTTTATTTGGAACGTAACACGTTATATCGTAAATAATGATACAAGAATGTTAAATCTTATAGGGCATTAGGAAATATGAAGTCGGAAGCTGAGAAACAATACGAAGCTATGCAGGAAAAGATTGTAGATATTTGCACTTCTATATTAGACAAATTCCAGTCGAGCATCATTTACGATGATACAGATTATAAGCATAATAGAAGGGCTAAGCATTGCGGAGAACTGTCGAAGAATCTACGGAAAAAGGTAATGAGTCAATCGTTTTGTTTCCGGTAATTACATTGAAACTATCATTTTTTAATGTTTCAGCTGCAAAGAAATTCGAAAACTTTGGCTAGAATGAAAACAGAGTTAAGGATAACCAGGACAGCATTGCGCGAAAAATCTGAGAGCTTTGAGACGTTGAACAAGTGGTTCGTAAAATTAAAACTGCAATTGGACACTACCGAAGTCAGCATGCGTGAATTACTAGCAGAGAATTCTTTGTTGCACAAAAAAAATGAACAAAGCAAAGAGTGCATCGAGTGTAAAACGAGAAAGGAGCCTGATGACAAGAATAATCCATCTCTGATTAAAGAATTACAAAAAAGTAGAGAAATTATAAATCTGAAGAAAAAAGCTGAGGAAGACAATATCACTATTACACAATTGCGAAACAAGTGAGTTTGTTTTGCATTGGAGAAGCAGTGTAATGATATATTAATAAAATAATAATATCTGTAGATTGCAACGTCTAGAATCAGCACACAATAATAGGGGTATTCTATTAAGTAATTATAAGAATCAAATAAATGATCTCGAGAAAGGAAAGGATCAGCATGAAAACAAGATTAAACAGTTGGAAAATGAAAATAATAATTTGCGAAGTACAGTGGTTCAATTGAAGTCGAAAGTAAGTTTTCGTTATAATTTTTTAAGGTAGTAAAGGATAGCACATTTGCAATGAATAATGATTATTTATAGGCATCCTATCTGACTAAGGAGAAAAGCAAGTTGCTAAAAGATGTACAAGCTTTACAGCGGAAAGCAGAGGCTTTAAATATAAATTACAATAATGAGCTAATATTCATGAAAAATAACTTAGAGATATCGAACAATTGTAATATTGAATATTATAACGCGTTTAAGGAATTTTTAATGAAAATGAAGTCATACGAGGAAAAAATTGATGCAATAGAAACCACTGAAAAATCTGATGAAGGAAAAGGCACCATAGTAAGAAATAATTTAATTTAAAAAATGGCTTGATCATACTGGATATTAAATTAAACTGTACACTTTCAATGTTACTAGACACAAAACTGGAAGGAGGACTTGCGGGATATAATTTCACAAAAATCATTTGCTAGTAATCTGGCAGAGTTTTTATTTCAGCACTTGGTATCAAAGAACACCTCATGAAACTCGTATACAAGTATTAGAATTAAAAATTAGCTTAAATTTATTTTCAAAACATCCATTAATTATTAAATTTCTATACGTGGTTTATCATGTAATTCAATTATAAAAAAAAATTCGTAATGCAAGTCAAATATGCCAATGATAATTTGTACCGCATATCAAATGATTAAAATTAGCGCTTATACGAAAATCCTTAAGATAATACAGCTGAATGAATAAGTTGAATGAAGAATGTCGCCAGAAAGCAGCTGCACGGTTCTTCCTTCACCAATTTCATAAGGCCTAGTATATATATATATATATATATATATATATATATATATAATATTCATAATCATAATCCTAATAGTGAGTAATGAAAGAACTAAATTTTAAGTATATTTTTATGCGCTTAAATGTTTAATAAGTTGATAAATTTAATTGTCGTTCTCAATGTCAGTGGTGCTGGTGCTCTCTGCGTCCGGTGCATTCTGGAGCTGAGCGCTATGGACCCTCTCGTAGCCATTCTCCCCAAAGATCTTTCTTCCAGGAATACGATCGTCATTCTTCACGGTAACTTCCGTTCCAATCTGAACTGGCCACGGTACCTTGCCTTCATCCCTGCCAGAAATTTGATTGGATATTTTTCTGCCGTCCTGATTGGAGTCGTATCCCTCGCCCTCCTTAGTGGGTCCTTTGCGTCGAGATTCATCGTCTTGATAATTGGTGTATGGGCGATCGAGGAAGCCTGTTCTCTTGGAATAAAAGTCGTATACATCATAAGGATACCGGTATCGATACTTGTTGGGATCGACGTTTCCTGGAATTCGCTTGTATAAACCATCATTACCGATCTGTGCTCTCATCAAGCCGTCGTAAGGTCTCGGATAGTTTCTAAGATCTACTGGTTTCCGGACAACTTCTGGCAAAGTCGCGTAATAAATAATTCTTTTCGGCTTCGGTGCTGCGGGTCTGTTCCTATCGTACGTGGTCAGATCGTCCTCCCTGTAACGATCGTAGTAGAAAGGGTCGTGTGGACGCACGTAATAGTCTCTTCCGGTTCTGTAGCGATCCGGATAACGGTAATTATAGGTAACCGGAGGGCGATAATGATAGTCGTAGTCCCTTTCTCGAATCGCATTTCTGTACCATGGCATGTCATAATCATCGTATGGTCTGGTCGCAGGCATGTCTCTCGACTCTCTGTTGCTTGTGAAGAATCTCCCGTAGTGTCCGGTAACAAAATCAGCACGGGGTGCTTCGTAACTCCTGAAACTCGCTGGTGGCAGCACCATGTCGTCCCGATCTTGCTGAACAATTTGGTCCAAAGTTTGCCTCTGACGAATCTCCACCGAAATCGGCTGCTTCGACCATCCTTCCGGTGCGTCATCCTGCAGACGAGCCTCGCGAACGCTCTTCGAACTGCCAATCTTTTCCATCTTCCTTCCGGAGTCCATGTCAGTCACAACCTCGATCTGCCTACGTACTCTTGACAATGCCTTCTTCTGCCGCAACAATTCATCCAAATCCTGGTCCACCGGCACGTGCTCCGGTAGGGGTCGCGAGATCCTTACCTTCAAGGTCGTCGTCACTGGCTTTTCAGTACTTTCCATTTGGTCATTGTGGTCGATATCGTGGATCGTCTCCACAGCAGGCAAATCGTCGCCCACTTGTTGTTTCTTCGGATTGGGTAAACTGTAGAGCTTAGGCTCATCCTGCTGGAAGTCCTCGGATGTTGGTGGCCTTTCCGGTTTGTCCACTGAAATTTCGCTCCTCGCAGATCTTACATTGGCCCGAGCAGTGTCCAGTGGCGCGAACCGACCCACACCACTCACGGAGCGCACCTCGAAGGCGGAATTCTCCGATCGCGGCCAAGTAGGATGATCCGAACTTTCGTCAGATTCCTCGTAAGGGCTGATTCGCCATGCCTCCCCTATACCCGCTGCTCTGCTCCTCGCCAACAGAATCAGCCATAACCATATTGTCGACAGCACGAGATATCGCATCGTATAACTTGTCTAAAACTGAAAAAAGCATCGTTAATTTACAATGAGCGTAAATAATGCGAGTCGTTCGCTGTAGTTTATTGTTATAGCAAGTATACTTGTCGCGCGAGTGCGCTATATCATTAATGGTTTCTCGTTATCCGTGAAAGCATTCGCGAGGATGCTGGTAAAAAGGAGTCCGAGTGAATGTCAACGAGGGCGAGTTTCACACAGCGAAATGGCCGGTTTGTGGAAAGCTGGCGTTACAGATTTACGCCTGTTGGTACTTCCGGTTCCCAAACGATCGGCTCGAGTCGGATCAGATCGTCCTCGAATGCGGAGGACCTTTTCGTTCCAGTACGTGGCAAAATGAACCCACCGATTCTCCGTAACAAATATAATTTCCTAGCCGTTTCCGCGCTATTATACGGCTTTCCGGCCACCTCGTAGATCCGGCCCGGACGATTGTTTAGCGGTGCATGCTACCGTGTCATTCCCACTTGAAATCGAAATACAGCACAGCTTGCTAATTCGTTCGAGACAAAAAAGTTCAATGCACGGTCAACTATAGGCCCGGATGCAAATACACAATTTTCAGCTTCTCACGGATCACTCGAATATTTTCTATCAAACTTATTTTTCTCTCTTGAGACAGACCCTCTGTAGACGTAAGATCAACATATTGTGCTTTCTAGCTTATTCCATCATAATTACATGTTTACTTCTGATTCAAATTTGAACATTATTTTCTCCCGAATATTTATAGATAAGTGTAGTTAAGCTTAGAGTAATTTGCTTCTTATAATAGAATCAAGTTTATATAAGACTTTGTCCTAACCAAATAACCGTCTCTTTCCCATTTAAAGCCGACATATAATAAAGTCTACTAATTCGTTCGAAACACAAATGTTCGATACACGGTCAACACAAGCCCGGATTTAAACACACAATTTTCAGCTTCTCCCGAATCACTCGAATATATTTTCTATCAAGTCCATTTACTCTCTTAATATATACAGTGTAGATATAAAATTAACACATATCGCGTTTTAAACTTGATTTTAGTATAATTAAATATTTATTATATTTTCATTCAAACGTGGCATTTATTTTCTCCTTATATTTTTCAACTAATAGTGAAATTTACCAAAGTCTGTCGGTTATAAACGTAAATTCATATCAGATTTTGTTCAGACTAAATAACCCTGTCTTTCCCATTTAAAGTCGAAATACAGCAAAGTTTGCTAATTCGTTCGAAAACAAAAACATTGAATATACGGTTAGCTATTAGCCCGGATTCAAACACAGAATTTTCAACTTCTCACCGATTACTCGACTATATAATTTCTGATAAAACTTTTCTTCTCCCATAAAAGAGACCATGTAGATGTAAAATGAAAAAATCACACTTTATAATTTATTTCAGCATGGTTAAATATTTGATTTAACTCCAAAGTATGGAATTTATTTTCTCTTTAATATTTATGGATAAGTATAGTTAAACTTACTAAAATTTGCTCGTTATCGAATCAAATGTGTATCAAATCTTGTCTGAACAAAATATTTTCGTCCTTGGAGAACGCTGATAAGCAAGATTTGAAAATGTTTTTATATTGCTGTAACGCTACGCATGGGAAATCGCAAGACTCTTGCTGATCCTGCTTGTATTTACACGGTATATAATTTTTGTAAATCAAATAACGGTATTGTTATTGAAAATAAAAACCTACATAATTGTCCAGGCGATTGAAAATGAACTCTATAATTATCGACGATCGAAATATAATAATTTGTAGAAATTTGCCCTGATTTACAGATTAACGTTATAAAACTGCTGGCAAAATGTTAATTGATTAATTAATGACTTTTATGATGTTTAACCATAGCTAAAATTCAGATGCGTGCTTAACAAGCTAATTTGGCTGTTGGTTGATGACATAAATGAAGATAAATGTATTTTATATGACGGAAGAATCGCAAATTGAGACGACATGTCACGATATAGCGGAACAAATCCTTAAACTCGTTTTACCAACGTTTTCCTACACTGTAAATACCGGCACACAGTTATCTTTGTGACTTTACAGTTACGAAACATTCACAGAACAAATTTTTGCACACAAGCAAAACGTAATTTTCTTTTATTCGCACGTTTGATTAGATTAATGGATGCGGCAAAATAAGTCAATTAATTAAGTACCAGTGGGAAAAACATTGGAATCACGAGTCACGCTATATACCAAAGTAGATAGTCAAGTAAAAGATAAGTAAAATTGTATTATTCCAACTAAAGATGAAGATCGAATAAATAAATGTGAGAACTTTGGGTAGAAAAGTGCAGAGAAATTAATTGTTTGAATTCAAAATTGATTAGCTACCTGGTAATCCACAATATTCGCGCTCCTGATGTCCTTGCCTCCTCGGAGTTACCGTGATTACTACCGGCAGTACCGGCATCCACTACCGTTTCAGAGACTCACAGTCGTTACCTGCCGGTTTGCCCGGCTTACCCCTGCTTCCTACATCTCCATACCGCTCATTTGTCGCATGGATTACACCTCTACAAGTAACATTATTATCATTATCGATGCATCCTTAATTACACTGCATCGCTCTCCAAAACCTTCATGCATGATACTTGACAAAACTATCATAAAACTGAAATTTCATAAAACTGTGTGTAAATTGTATTCTGTCGATTGGTTCAATACTCTTCTTATTTTATCGGCTCGTTATTTAGTTTAAATAAAATACAGCAATAACTATATAAATATATATGCAGTCCTTTGTTTATTAATGTGAAAAATAGGACAGCTACTTTCCTTGAACTATTATTACTTTAGAAAGCTACCGGATAGTCTATTTTATTGACATATCTTTAAAATGATTTTTACAAGTTAATTTGATTGTAATTTGTTTCAAATATTTTTTATTAATCCTTATAGGAATTAAATTATATAAGATTAGATTTTTAAGAAAATACAGTTAATTATTTTGAATAATTGAATATTTTTTAAGTCGAGCCATGTTGCTGCAGGTATTTGTACATGTACAAACTACTGTCGAGAGATATTAAAATACCACGATGTGGCTAAACAGCTGACTTGTCGGATGCACTTTATCTACTTGCAATCTGCAGTTCCCCCCCCCCCCCTCCCTCCCCCCACTTACAAGTCCTCATTAAAATTAGCACCAGCTTCTTTCCCTTCTTTCCTTTAAGTAGTTTCAGTCTTCAGACTTCAGTTCAGAAACAAGTCAGTAATCAGAATTAGAGTATCAAGGTGCAGAGTGTAATACCATGACGTAGATTAAAGTGTTATTTGATAGTAAACACTAATAAATAAGAGAAGAGTTTTTAGGATTTTTAGCTATAACTATGTATATATCGGTGGTATTCAGAGTCTTGACTCGAGCTCGATTCAAGTTCTGATACTACAGTTTACGTAACATATATTGTAGTATTTTGGTAAAGTTCGAGTGGAGCTACTGGAGGCTACTGGAGCTAGACTCAGCTGGACTCAGCTGGACTCAGCTCGAGTCACAAGTGCAATTGAGTTTCTTTTAAAATATCCCTATTAGTGAATATACCAAGTAGCCAAAAGGCCCGAAAGTTGCACATCTTTCCGAGCTCTGTTTTAAATTGCAACGAGATTCTGCAAAAATGACAGAGGAGGGTAAAAAGATTTCTTTTGGTTTCTCAAAATCAATCAAAAAACCTTTATTAAAAAATAATTTGTCAAACGAGGAGAAAAAAGTAGATTTTATCGAATGTTTGGATGAAAAAGCAATCAAAGTTATCGGGTAAGCAATGCATTCTTTGAGCATCTAAACATAACCTAAACCTAACCTATGCCATATACTCTTATTATGATGAATTTTAATCAAAAATGCATGAATTTACCTTCTTTCTATATAGAGGAGAAGAAAAAAAAGATGAGCCACTCGTTATTCCTCTATTAGGCCCAAGAACATGGCATGATAGGATATTAAATAAAGTTGACGCTGACATTTTTGAGCCCAAAACAAATCCAACAAACAGTAATGTAACAGATTCTGTAAAAATTAAAATTGAGCCATTAGATGAAACTTCAAATGGAGACACAAATAATACTAAATTGGACAGTTCAATTAAAATAAAGGAAGAGCCAACTGATAATGCAACAAATACAAGTACATCACTAGAGGAACAAGCTGTTAAAGAAATTTTTGAAGATTTAAAGTCAACAGAAACAAATGAAAACAAGACTCCTGAATTTACTTTAGCGATAACTGAAGACCAATCTTCTCTAAGGGGCAAAGAAGAGGTAAATTATTTATTTAATATAACAGCCATAAATCAATGCTTCAATATAAATATTCATTTTTTCAGTCAAGTTTAGAGGATTATGAGAAAATTCCCATTGATGCTTTCGGATTTGCTATGCTACGTGGAATGGGTTGGAAGCCTGGAAAAGGGATTGGTAAAAATGAAAAGTATGAACTTTGTTTTAACAATATACTTTTTGTACATTCTGTACGTTATCATAATCTTTATTGCATACCAATCATATATATATGTTTCATTTTATCTTTCTAAATTTTTGTTACAGAGTTGTTACTGCAGCTATACCTGAACTTCGTCCAAAAGGGATGGGCCTTGGTGCTGACAAAGTCTCAATACAAAAACATAATTCAAAAACTAAGCAAGAAGAAGAATTAAAAATTGAAAAGGGCTCATTTGTAAAAATTATAGCTGGGAAGCAAAGCAATAATTATGGAGAGATACAAGGCCTGGATGATGACGCTGGTAGATTAATAGTTAAACTAGCACTTGGAGGAAGTACCATTTCTTTAAATGAATTTATGGTCCAGCCAGTGTCAAAAACAGAATACTCTAAAAATTCTAAGGTTTTAAGTAAGTAATATAATTAACATTTCTAGAAAAGGGACATTTGAATGATGTAATTATTTGATATACTTAATGAACATTACTGCTGTTAAAGTATATTGAGGTACAAAAGTTATAATATTAAATAAGAAACTTTAGCTTCTCTGTCAAATGTCCCCATAAAATTAATAGATATAACTGAGCATATTTATATTTTTAAATTTAAGTGTTTAATTATTTTTAGATGCTACAAAGTATGAAAAATATAAAAACAAAGAAAAATCAAAAGAGAATGTAACCATATCCTCTGATAGTGAAGATAATGCAAAGTGCAATGGAGGTAAACACAAAAGTCACAAAAGAAGCTTTGAAAACCATGAAAAACAAACAAAAGAATCTGATAGAAAGAAGTCTAAAAAATATTCAGACGATTCTATGGAAGAAAGCAGTGATAGTGATAAACAGAGAAGAAAACGAAGATCCAGTAGTAGTGACTATGATTATAAGTCCAAAAAATCCAAAAAGTCTAAAAAGTCTAAAAAAACTGATAGAAGCCCTGTTCGTTCGAGTAAAAAACATAAAAGTAAAGATAAAGATCGCGATAGAGAAAGAAATAAGAAAATAAGACATTCTGAATCACCTGAAAGAAGAAAACATAAGAAACATAGACGATCTAGATCCAGATCACCTAGGAAACATTGATAAATTAAATAATTGCTATGTGTACTATAATTATTATTTAAATGATTTGTATTATTTAATTCGAATAAGTTTTTTAAAATAAATTTTTTTTTAATATACTGGGTATACAATTTTGTACAAATTTAATTAAAGTTTATTTTTATAAATTTAAAATAAGAACTAATTGTATGAAAAAGATGCCTCCTTGTAATGTTACTAAGCGGACAATAAGTTGTTTGCTGCTTGCTACGATAAATGTTTCTAGAAATGATAAGAGGGGGAAAAGTACATGTCAGTACATGTGAAAGCAAATATAAAAGTTGAAGTACATAACCTGTCTATCATGAGTACTCCTTGTATTGCCAAAGGAAAGATTCACATGATGTCAAGTGGTGCGGTCACTAATTTATTACTTAAATAATCGGTAAATATTAGAAAATTGTATTGCTTTGTTAAATAATGTTTTTAATTTTCAGCACTCCGTTTAGCATTAGTGCAACTGGCAGTCGGGGACAACAAAGCAAAGAATATAGAGCGGGCAATTTCTTATATCGAACGAGCGAAACAGCAAAAAGCTGATATTGTTGGGCTTCCAGAATGTTTTAATTCCCCATACGGAACATGTAATTATCTTATTTAAAATGATATATTTTTATAATAATACACTTTAAACAATCTTTGTTAAATCAGCTGATGCCTTATCACTTGACAATTTGGCGCCAATTTTAAATGAAATAAGATTAAAATGCCATCGAGCTATTTTCGAAATTTAATAATTTTTTATTCAAACTACAGCTCATTTTGCCAAATATGCTGAAACCATTCCTGATGGAGAGACCAGTATTGCACTTTCCCAAGCAGCGAAAGCAAACAATATTTTCATTATCGGTGGAACGATTCCGGAAAAAGAAAACGATAAATTATACAATACCTGCACTATTTGGGGACCAGATGGAGAACTGATAAATAAACATCGCAAGGTACAATTAAATCTTAAAGACTAAACTGTTAACTAACAAAAAATAAAAATAGTTCTTTTTCTCTCAGATGCATTTATTCGACATAAATATTAAAGGGCAGATGACATTCCGAGAGAGCGAATCTCTTAGTCCAGGAAATAAGTTAACAACATTTGCAATGAATGGGTGGAAAATCGGTATAGGGATATGTTACGATATCAGATTTGAGGAAATGGCTCGTCTTTATCGTAAACTAGGTAATAAAAAAGCTATATAACTGCTGATAATTTTCACCTGATTTAACAATTATTGTTTCTTAACGAAGGCTGCCACTTGTTGATATATCCGGCAGCATTTAATATGACCACTGGGCCTTTGCATTGGTCTCTGCTGCAACGTGCAAGAGCAAACGATAACCAATTGTACGTAGCTTGTATTTCTCCTGCGCGTGGTTTACCACCCGGCTATGTGGCTTGGGGTCACACACAGCTTACGGATCCTTGGGGAAAAATTCTTTGTGAGCTAGACTCTGAAGAGGATATGATTGTATCTGACATTGGTAGGAATATTGCAATATCTAAAACATACCGTTTAAATCTAATCGTATAATTTTGTTTTTGTAGATGTGTGTAAAGTTGAAGAGGTGAGAGCACAAATCCCAACTTTTATTCAGCGTCGTACAGATCTTTACGATACGATTTGGAAAGCAACTTGATAAATGAATTCTACTAAAGCTGTTTTATGTATGTACATACGTACGATACATTTGTATACAAAATCTGAATTGATTTTTTACGAAGCAGCTACTAATAAACTGTATAAATTGCAAATAATTTATTTTCATAGTTATTTAATTTTATTTTATTTTATTGTTACCAATAAAGGATTTAACATAAGTATTAATACATAAAAGGCCCCTTGATGATTGAACAACATAATTATAATGAAAAGTAATTAACAGTGTACCAGCAATATATTAAAGCTATATCTTCTAAATATTTACATCGAGATTGGATAAGATTTTAATCTTATTATAAACATTATTTTACATCGTAAGCTTAATAAAGATTGGTCGATTAATATTTTTAATATAGCAGAAGGAGGATAAAATACAATATATGATTAAAATCAAGAGAATTTTCAACTCTGCCAATTGAAAGATATATCACCTTACGATTGATTTGCGTAATATTATCATTAAAATATCAGATTAAGAAAATATCAAGTAACGCTTAAACTCAAATACTATTTAAATGAATGATGATGAGATACCCTGTACAATGAGCAAAGGACTCGAAGAGCTAATAAAAACAGTTTATTTAACAGGATATTTACCAGTTAAAGTGAACACCGCAATAAATAAATACCGAATGTGAATAGTTGCAATACGAATGCTAATCTACATATATATAATTACTGCTTACAGCTTTATTAAAAGGTTTGCTGTATAATCATAGTTTTTATGGTACAATTCGTTTAATTAATATCTACTACTTACAGCTTTTCACATATCGAAAGGTAAAACTTTTAAAATTATTTTATTTTCGGTTCACGAAATTTTTATGTATTAGATAAAAAAGAGAACGCAGCTTTAAAAAGTTCCATATGCTCTTGAAACATGCTTTTAGCTTAAGTTTAACAATTATTTCTAACATTAGGAATGAAATGTAAGAGTTACAATGAAACACACCGTAGACGTGAAAATCATAAAAGTGTAAATTATTCTTGTTCTCTTGTTACTTTTCAATCTACAATTGCATAGATATATTTATGAAAATTGAGTCCGCTGCAACCCTCTCATTAACTGTATAATAATGCTCTACTTACGTTAGCTAACAGTAAATTGTTGTCAGGATTTGCCACTGCAATTCTTTTCTACGAAGATTGCAAAAATTCTGCGGCTATATAAAATTAGCTGCAAGCACTCATAACGTTCGCTCCCAATCTTCATGCAAGCTCGTATCATAGGCAAGCTTATTATCAATATTTTTTCATTAATTTTCTAATAATCCGTACTTACGTTCGTTAAAATTTAATCTTTTAAAATAGCTCGCGGAATAATGCCAAAAATACTCTTTTCAAATCTCTTCCTCTGTTTCTCCGTTTTAAGGATGATATGTATGGACAAAGTTTATATACAATTGTTTGCATAATTGGATGGAATTTTAGCATCTAAATTTGTCTCGACGCGCAGCAAGCGTAAAATCTTGCTGCCCCTATTCCCTAATCTTTAATCAAATGCAGAATTTTATCAGCTTGCTGTGGCCTAAGAGAGTGTAAGCTAAACGCTATGCGTATAAGGATATAAGAAAGAAATAAATATTATTTAAAAATGTTAAAATGAAAGATATTTATACAATAGGCCCTCCAAGGGTTTCGCTTAAAATTAGCAAAAAATGTTAGTTTACAGCAAACGAATACTGTATAGTATACAATTAACGAATATCACCCATGAACGCTGTCCCAACCTGACACCATTATCACAATGTTACTGCAATGAAAAAATAAAAAATTTCGACAAAGTGACACCCTCGTTACGACATATATTTTCGTATTATACACTCGTATAAATATATTATCAATAAATCTTTTAGACTTGTGACAAATAAATCTTTAACGTAGATATTTTGATCGTAATACGAATATAACTATATATATATATATATATATATATATATATATATATATATATGTATAATAAAAATACTTTAGTTTCGCAATACACGTTACTTTACATCCAGCACCATCGAAAATTCTCACAGTCCCTGCTGTGCCACTCGACATACCAGAATTACGTTAATGAAATTGCCTTCCGTAATAACAATAATATACTATATACCATTATTCTCGTATAACGCTAAAATTTGCCTTGCAGCCTATAACAATGGAAAACTCATCACGATTGACGCTTCCAGCACCAATCGTTACTTATTTATCACCCGAATGAAAAATTTTATACAATTATCTATATTCTTACGCTATACATATCGCTTTAGCAACGTTCGTCCCTCTCGATTATCCGGAACTCTACGATAGCTAATTTCATGCCGTTGCCAGCTAATCGTTTTCGTTCGCAGCAGCGAACAATTATTAATCGTTAATGAATTGCAGCGTCCGCACGTGTGTCTATGTGTATGTTTGTGTGTGCGTGCGTGTGTGTATTTAATTAGGTATCTATCGCGATGGTGTACTCGCACGCGCACCATCCAATTTCTACAACTATATCTCGTGCAACATGGCTTGATGCTTACGTCATCGCCTGGACCGTTCCTTATTAGGCAAATTCCTCGGAAACTCCAAGGGAGATCCATGATTGCCCCAGTCGATGCAATTACGAGCCGAGGATGATCGCGACAAGCAGGAACAGCGAGACGATTTCTGGATCCTGGATCCTCCTCGTCGACCCCGAAGCAATTATGAACTCCTGTCCGCTGTAATCCACGTTTTCCTTTTCGTCCAGACACTCGAATTCGCAGCAACGCTCGCCAACTCGGAATCTCTTGCATTTCTGCCATCAAAAATCCATACATATATATATATATATATATATATATCAGTCTCAATTTCCCTTGCTCACACTCACACATACACACAAGTACACGTACACTCTTTCCTGGTACAAGATAAACCAGTGAAGGGAGTATCGGAGAAATCTAACGCTTCTCAATTGTAGATGGCTTTCCAGGGAACGACAAATTTTCAACGTTATAAGGTAAAAAGCTATTTCTAAACAGGAACTCCCTGCAGTGGTGCCTGTTATCCGATTATGGATCGTCTTGGCAGTTTCCCATTACAACCACGCGTCCCCTTTGCTCTCGTATCGTACCCTGCAGGGCCAGTGTAAACCCCTTTACGTATACATATATATATATATATATATATATATGCTTTCTGTATCTGTGCCAGCTCTCCGTGGTGACTTCAGCAACGACTCGTTCCAGGATCCATCCAAGCAGCAAGTGTTGAACCAAGTGACGAAAGTGTCGAGGAAGAAGATGACGAAGAAGAAGAAAGAGCGTTTATTGGAAAAAGTGGCAATCAAACGGTTTCCGGTTGATATTGAAAAGATTTTCCTCGCATATTGCACTGACGCGTCGCGTCCTTAGAGATTCGGTTCTTTTTTTTCTTTTTCTTTTTTTTTTAGAGTGCACAATATTTTCCGAAGCGAATTTATGCATAAACCCTGTTTATATTTGGCTAGAAGCTTCTACTTTATCCTTGTACCTATATAAGTAACTCGAGGAAAAATTTAAGTTTACGTTGCATATGTGAATCTTGCATGACGCGAGGTGTGCGATAATGCGCGACGCGTCGTACATCGCTTTGGTAGTTTTGTTTCCGGATACTCCATTAGAGGGGGAAAAATGGCAAGAATGCAAGCCATTTCCAAACTGCGGTTTTGCACGATCCATCCGCAGTGACCTTGCTCCTTGCTTAACTGGTGATATTGCTCACTGCCTACAAGACGCATATTTTTCTTCGCAAATAAATACTATTTTTGTTTTATTCCTTCTTTCGTTAAATTTTAACGAAATCTCACCCATTTTTTTGTTCATAACGTTATTAAACGAGAAAAATGCTAACGATTTGGATTTTTTTGTCGTTTCTGACCATTTATCACTAGAAATGAAAAATATTGCGTTCAACGGAAGATATCGGTTTTAGCGCAAAGTAGTATATTACTTCGTAATGATGAATATATTAGTTTTATCGTCTATAGGATACATGATTTATCTACCGAGAAATATTAATGCATATTTCAGTTCATAAAATCTATGCAGATTTTCCTTGCGAGTTGGTATATGTAGCTAAGGTCAAACAGGAGTTTTCTTGAATTTTATTTTTACCCTTGGATCTCTTTTTATCGAAAACAACGATCTAATGCAGTGTCACGATAGCCGCAACGGAATATCAGTTATATTGTTAAACCTCGTACTTTTATTAGAAATTTTGATAATAAAGGTTGAAACTCGAGCAGTAACTTAGTTTCGCGTTAGTGCAAAGTAAAAAAGCTCAGTGCTGTCAGTTATTTCAAGTGTCTTCGATTCGCCGCGCTAATTAATTTAACCGACGTTCTCCTCGCGTATTTTTCTGTTTTTATTCCACACTATAAATTTTGTAACTCGATAAAACGCAACGTATCGAATGGTACTAGCGCTCTGTCGGAATAGCGTCTTAAAAATGTCGCTGAGAAGGTAGCACGAGTTTGCTGGTCTTTATGCAAAATGTACAAGCGAACGAATCGTTAATATTGGTCAATCGATAAACGAATGGGAAGATATAATTTCTAAAAATAGTACACACAAATATGTGGCGAGTTGATAGATTTTCAGCTATTTTTTTACCGTGAATTTCTTTATCCACACAATCGCAAAGCACGCAAGTTTTCTGTTCCTTCGAGCATAAACGTGAGAATGATATTATAATCACACGGTACGTATTAGCATAAAAATTAAAATCATCGCGTGTAACTCCATATATATATATATATATATATATAGTATGGTGACCCGCATGAAAAAAGGAGAACAACGGTATAATTCGTCCGATAGCAGGAGGAGAAATTTTACGATACAAGAGCAAGAAACTTGGAGCCACTGGTCAAACGGATTTCAATAATTTTTCCAATTGTGCGGAATGACTAATGAAATGGATGAGATCAGTTCTTCCTTTAAATCTTGCAACAAAACGACGAATAACTGAACGTCGCGAGAATGCGAGATAGTTGGATATTTTTAGTGATCAAGTGGCACAACGCCTGCATGGTAACCTGCCAAGGAAAATTTTTATGCAAAGTCTATATATATATACAGATCGAATTTCGAAACATCTCGTTTTGAATCAGAATTCGATAAAACAATTAGAGAACCATCCGTTTAAGCGGAGGATCCTCGCGACACGATTCTTAAATAAAATTTACCGATTTATCTTGCTTCGGTAATGAGAAGAAAAAAATAACAAGAATCATTGAGAATTGTTTTAGCCAAGGGTGAATATTTTACAGATAAGTATCATCTTTAACATAAATTACGTTTTATTGGAATAAAAGTGTTCTTGCTACACCATTACACTTTTCTGGAAGGTTTTACACGTTGGAAAGTTAAGCTTAATCGATTATGAAAATGCAATTTTCCTTGTCGCTTTTACGGGAAACTCTATATGTATTGTTGCATTTACACACACACACACACACACTACATTCGCACACTGACATTAAACAAACATTGTTCACGTACAATTAAACGATCGTAGATAGGAGGCACGACATACTAATTCCAACAATGGTATATATATATATATATATATATATATATATGCTATATACTATAGCCACGCGTTATTGATAGCACAAAATTTACACTGCAAAAAATTTGATCGACGCAGTGAGCATTATTCAATGTTATAAACTCGGCGTAAAAAATCTGAGGAGGTAGAACATTTAATAGTACCAATGCAATGTTTTTTATGAGTTTAGAAAGGGTGGTTAAAAAATGAGGGGAGTGGAAAACGCTTTAAGAGCTCCGGAAAAGCGCGTCTGACCCTGAACATTGCATCCTGATTAACGAGAATCTCAGGCACTTTGGAGCGGTGCTTCGCAATAAGCTTAATATACCGGCGAGATTCAAAGTTAACCGCATTTAGCAAGTATATATATATATATATAAGTCTCTCGTGTTGCGAATGATTTTACTATAGATTTTTCATCGTGACGGATGAGAGTTGTTAAAGTGAATTATAAAATTTGATTTTACTTACGTACGGCGGTGAGCAGTAAATAGCTTTGCACCACATAGGCTCGGAGTGATAACAGACGCACAAGCTGCAGACTGCTGGTCCTGGGACATAAAGGAGACCATGTCTAACCGTGCCCCCTTGAAAGTCTGTACAATTTTCTTCCAGTGCACCTGTAATGCATCCGACTTGAATGATAGCATTGCGTTGACAAGCAACGTAACTTTGTTTCTTTCCTGCCCGTTGCGCTCGTCTATCTTCCTGTGTGAAACTTTCGCGTTCTACCTGCGTCTCTTTAAATCCCGAATTGGCGAATAAAATATATCGCGCGAAGAATATTTTCGACAGCCAAACGTTGGAATAAATAGAGAAGCATATATAGTTGAAAATATCTCGTTTATTTTTAGCAGGTCGATGTGGAAACTAACCAGTGCTGGTTCACGACATTATTTTTTCATATTAAAACAGCTGTATAAATTATTTTCTAAATAAACATTATCTAGGCTATAGTTCTAAAAATAGCACTGGTATAGGGTACATTGCAGAGGGGAATAAACTCATGGGAATTGGCTATTATTGTGTACACGCTGGAAAAGCGCGTACGGTCGTACTATATTTGTATTATTGTTTTTCGGAGAGAGAAACACGTGTTAATATTATATTATTAGAAAATATAGAGCGAGTATTTTTGTGGTAATAAGAGAGTTTTTGCGTGACTTACTGGTGTTCCGAGGAAGAATCAGTAAAAGTAGCACGAGAAGGCTAATTGTCCAAGCAAGGGAATCTGGAGGAAGGTACGAAGGTCCCTTCATGATCCTCGATAGTAGCTTCGATGGAAAGAATAGGATCACCGGGAACCTCGGCTGTCCACCGAACCGACTACTCCAGTAACCTCCGGGCTCGAACTGGAGGCAACAATTATAAATCAACATTATATTAATCCCCCTTGCAAGCTAATCTCTTAATTCTTGTGCAAGGCTTTTTTAATTAATAAATAATATCATATTGGTGATTAGAGTCACGATGCATTTTAAACGGTGACAAGCGTCAATGATCTTATCCAATTGCAAACGAGGACCTTTTATATTCTTTGAAGTCTCTAACTAAATTTCTAAACTGGTACCAATAACAATGTTAAATGTTACGTTTGCTGCGGTTTTGAAATTCGCGATTTTAATTGTCCTAATTTTTGTCGCTTAAAACCTTCCAGTCTAATTGTAAGTGTTACGATATATCGTGCATCACTAAATTTTTCAGATGTTTAATCAAGGCAGTTGAAAAAATTTAATAAGGCTCTCTTCAAAAGTTTAAGGGTTAACCCAAAGTTTGTAGAAACTTTGGAATTTCACGAAAATCATGAATTTATTTAACGTTTATTTGAAGTGGCAGTGAAAGAAAACAGAGTGTGTGTAAAGCAATTCTAATGAAATAGCAGACGTGGATTATGATGACAATGCGAGGAAGAGAAATGTGCTTTTATTTATAACCTTGCGAAGCTTTAACATTGAGCTTGCTAAAACCTGAAATCAGCTTAGCTTCTAGGCTTGACAATAAGCTTATAGGAACAGAGGTTACATGTAGTGTAACATGCTTATCCTATTTAATTGTTCGTGTTCTCTCAGATGAGTTAAAAACTAGTGATTGAAGCTGGCTTAAATGTTCTACAAAACTGTCCTCGTCCAATGAAAAATCACTTAAGATAGCTCTGGATCATTATTAAAAAAATATCTCTTTTTTAATTGTACGAACCATTACAACTAAGTACCAAGGGGAATTTTTATTTTTCGCTGTAGTATAACACTTATAAATTATTGATAGGACTTTGCAAAGTTTCGAAGACCTTATTCTATATCTCGCATTTTGTTTTAGACTCCTTCATAAACAACCTTTGAATAAACTGACAGCTTAGAGATCGTAAGCCTTTTGCATTTTATAGGCACGGATATAGCTAGAGTACTGAAGCAATTAAAGTGTTGAAACCTGGTTAAATTGATCAAGTTTTTGGTTGCGTTGGAGAGCTTCGATTTGAATTTCAAACTTTCCATTTAAAGATTTATAATCTGCACGACAACCATTAAAGTAGTTAACATTGATTGTAACGAAGTCTCTCGAACGCGGATAGTTCTCGCGTGCAACATTTGTCAGCAGACCCTTTGTCCTGCGTTTCGTCCTATAATCATCCCGAATGATTTGTGTTGTGGAAATTAATCGGTATCCGGTGTCATTAGTGAACGGCGATGAGCTTGCCAAACTAATTACGAAATTTTCCATTCAGAGTTCTCGAACACGCGACTAGACTTCGATGGGATTCCTTCCCTAGGGAAAATTCGACTAATCAAACTTCAACAATATCGAGACTTCATGAAAATTTTGGAAGAAACCGAAATTGTATTAGAAGGACAGAAAACAGTCGTGAAAAAACCAATCACTCGATGATTAGATCAAGTTATCAAAAATTAAGTGAGAACTAACAAGAGAGAGGTTTTATCAGCAAATGAAAACTCTGTAACACGTTCAAAGAGATTGCCCATTTCTCGCAAAAACGTTTATGCAGCCAAAAATAAAGTTTTCTAGTACATAAACGACTAGTTTTTACCAACTTACTGGCAATTTATCGTATTGATTTTCAAAAATTATTTTTCACTCACACAAAAAATGTATTATATGAATCATTATAAAATAAAGCATGTTCGATTAATTTAAAAATAAATAAAAAAAACTTTAATCGTTGTCTCGATTTACTCATTGATAACATCCTTTAAGCAAACAAATATCTATTATAAAATTACTCGACTACAAAGATTAATTGGTATCCAATTAGGATGAAAAATAACACGAATTTAAAGAAATATCACGTGACTGGTTATAAAATAGTATCTATATATAAATTTGAAGCGGTATAAACTGACTAATGAGTCAGACTTTGAAATATCAGCAAAACGATCATTTCGTTATAACGTGCGAATGAGAAAAGAAAGAGAAATGGTTTGAACAAAAGAGGATTATTGGATGGAAAGTGGACTAGAGTGAGCCATGCCAGTGCGGTTGGAATAAGTTAAAGGAAGAAAGATCAGAGCTGGTGTCGGTTAAATTGAATGGTGAAGTGGACGCAACCGGAAATGAGGGTTTTCTCGCTATCTGATCGAAACAGAATCGCGGTTTACCTCTGATGGAGAGCAAAGGCATCGTTCTCTCTCTCTCTCTCTCTCCGTCAGGGTCTGTCGTCTAAGTTGTACAGGTTGCGTTGGTCTCCTCTTCCGTTCGCTCGTTAGGAGAAGTTTCTCGTGTCAGTCCATGTGTGTGCACGGTGGGTGAATTGGTGGTGGGGGGTGTAAAATTTGCAAAGTGGACTGGTCGTTGGTTTTCGTGCGGCTGAGACAGGGTGAATATGGAGCGGAGGAGTCGCGGTGAGCGATCGGTATGCGATGATCCTGCAGGGTTGGAGGGAAACCGGTGGCTGCCACGGGACAGAACGGCTCGAACCAGGATCGACGTGGTGCTGCGTGTTTGCCTGCAGCCGACCGACTGACGACTGACTTAGCTCTCTATTCTGTCGCAGTGAGTACCGCCTGCGTTGGTTCGCGGGTCGATCGAACACGTTCTGCAACTCGCCTCGCCCCACCTCGACGAGTACCACCACGGACCACCGTCGGCAAAGCCACCCCCAACGTAAGAGCGCAACGCACCCGCTCTGCCACCACCACCATACTCCTCACTCTTTCCAAAAACCGCAACATTCTCAACTCTTATTTATTTATTCGCTACGCGAAATTATTCAAATATTGTCTTCTGTATATTATATATATATATATATATATATATATATCGGTTTTTTTGACAACAATAATTATCGTCCAATCTCAATCGTGTCCTGATAAATCAATTGGTGAGGTCGTTATAATTGCAAACCTGATCCAACTTGGCAAATCTCACTCGAATCAATACTCAAACTCGAGTATAACAAATAATTTTATTTTCTTCGTGTCTCCTCAAGAGAATTACTCGTCGGTGCAACAATGCTAACGCAGAGAGGCGAATTTCATGAATCGAGATTTGCAAGTTTCGAGCTCTCGTTAGTTCATAGCTAATTACATGGGAGAAAATATTAGGGAAATAGAAACGTGCAGTGCACTTCTAAGTACAGTTTAAGGACAAGTTTGCAATAGCTTTACGCCAAGCTCGAGTCTATGTTCGAATAAGGTCAAGAGTCATGTGCGAAATAAACCATTTTGGTTTTTCTGAAAATTTTATGAGCTACGAGTTTTCTATAGAACTGGTATTTTACGTGAAAGCGTGTAAGGATGATATTCGAGTTACGCTTAATAGTGAGGGGGATTCTCGGAAGTAGATAGAATTATAGAGAAAGGAGAGAGGTTGTGAGTGTGCACGTATTGACTACAGCTGCTTAATAGATTTTATTCAAATAAAATGGAATCTTGCCAGTCCTCCGGAGTTGACTTTTTCCACGATTAAAGGTTCCCCGAGATTCACTTGGAATTTCAATGAATTCGGTATCATGTTACTTACAAAATTACAAAGCAAGTTTTCCTAAAAACAATTAAGTTACTGTGCGAAACGCCTCATTAATTGGTGTACCGATCTAACTCCATTAGCTCCAAAGGTTTCAAGCTTTTAGAATCATCAAAGGGGAATATTGTGTTACCAAGAACATGGCGGTATCGGTACACGAATATTGGCTTTTACATTATACACTATATACTATAACTTGAAAAAAAAGATATTTTAAAGGTGCACCCTGCTTCGAGAACTTTGACATCAATTTTTGTTATTTCAAGAGGAAATTAATCTTTCTTTTTTATTTAAGCCCATATATGGAGCGAGGATATAAACTTTGCTCTTGATTAAAGTCAATCAAACAATTTGAAAGGTTTGCTTTTAGCAAAATTCGTACAAGGTATTTTTATTTTTGCTAGAAAAAGAGTGTTAGAGTCAGCTGCAGGTAGATTGCTCCTAATGGGTAACGCGCGAAGAGGGAGCCCGTGACTGAGCCCGCTCCATCATCAGTTTTGGTGGAAACGATAGAAGAAAAATAATGTCAATAATTATACCATCGCGTTGATTCCCCTTTCTAAGAAAAATAAGTCGAGGTGGAAAAGTTGTTTCGAGAAATTGTAATGATTATAGAAACCAGGTCATTATTATATGGACAGTGTTCCACGCATACGCAACGATTGCATCGAAATTGTCATGGCAACGTATCGAACGTATCTTTTTTCAAACAAGCTTCAAGCGAGAATAAAGTGATGAAAATCACAATTCCCTCTGCACGAGTTAATTAAGGCAAGTTTTTCATTTCATCTGTAGTGGAAATAACGTTTTCTCGTCGAGTGGCACGATGACCGAGAACCTGTCACTGAATACAATCGGCAGCCGTATAACGCATTTGATGCGTGAGAAGGTAAACGATTACAAGCGCTACTTCAGAATCGAAATAATAGAAAACTCGAGACAAGATGAAAAAATATATTGGTCATTGGAAAGAGAGGATTGTTTGTGTGCTAAGAAGGAAATAAAATGTATGTATTAATTAGGAAAAGGAACGTGCCCAAGAGCGCCGTCGAAATATTCACTATCTCATCCTCGAATTTCTATGGGAACATGGGTGAGTATTCTTATTTAAATTCTGGACAAGTTATTCGAATCTTAATTTCGAGCAATACAGTGAGTGATCGATAATATCATTAAATTCCATAAATATTCTACGCTGCAAAAATCAAATTGAATTCTTATGCATTATGATGGGAAGGATTATTTAAATTCTTCGATTTCATGCAAATTGAAATCTTTCCATCGAGTAATCAGGATCAATCAGAGGTTATAAAATGTCAGTCATTCTATATAGTCTGCATCTCTTTCAGTTACACGAACACTGCCGATACCTTTTTCAAAGAAGCTAAACTTTCACGTAATTTTCAAGTTTGCGATAATATCGATTTGGAAAATATTGTTCTAGAGTATTCTGATTATTACTACGAAAAGTACAGCAAGTATCCTAAGCTATGCAAGAAAACTGAACAGCCCTCAATTCCCACAGTTGTGTAAGTAAACATTTGCAAGGTCCTCTGGTGGAATTTAAAATTTTTTCTTTTTTCTTCTCTTCGACTAACAGTGGGACGAAAAAGGAAAAACTTTTGAAAGGAGACAAGAGAACGGACGATGAAAATATTGTTAAAAATAAAACTAATCAAAAAGTATCCATACAGTCTAATGTTGCTCCAGTTTACGATTTAAATAATTCAATGACAGTGGTTCCACTCAATCACTGTGGTAGCGGGGATCGAATCAGTTCAAAGTCCGTCGCAGAAGATTTTATATTTCATAATGAGAAAATATTTAAGCCTATCGATGAATTATATCCACCTCGCTCAGAATGGCGAGAAATTGCAGATGTGATTTCTCGGGTAATTTATTATTAAGTAGAAAATGACGTTTGTTGAGTTTACAGATTAAATTTTATTATTTCTTTGAAAGAGTATTAAAATTTCAGGAGATTCTGTTAAAAGACTTAAACACTCATTGGGACGACGTTAAAGGATTGTTATTTCCAAAAAAGTTATTAAAAGAAGCTACAGTCTATCCTTTGAAATATCCTTCTCTTTTCAATGGTAAATTTAATTCTTGGAAAGGAATTTTGCTATATGGGCCACCGGGAACAGGTAAGTTTTCTCATTATTGTTACATGTATAACGAATTTGATCTAGACATTCTAACAAAGGCAATTATAATTTAATTAGGCAAAACAATGCTTGCTAAAGCCGTAGCCACAGAATCTAAAGCAACTTTTTTTAATATCACTTCGAGCTCAATTATTAGCAAATGGAGAGGCGATTCTGAAAAATATGTTCGTGTAAGTATAAGCAAACTTGTTAAAAAAGAAATAAAAACTGTAAATTATAAATAAGCCTTTTCCCAGGTTCTCATGGATCTTGCAGTATATTATTCGCCCACGATTATTTTTATCGATGAAATTGATTGGATAACTACGAACAACGGAGATTCTTCTTCAAATAATGAGCCTTCACGAAGGTTTAGAGCGGAGTTTCTTGCGAGATTGGATGGACTACTGTCTATGCAGGAAGCAACCGTAATCCTTCTGGCAACTACAAATATGCCCTGGTAAATCAACTTTTTAATAATATGCATCGCGCGATTCTCGACACTCTAAACATTGTTAAAAAAATCACAGGAACATCGATGTAGCACTGTTGCGGCGATTAGAAAGACGAATTTTTATCGACCTACCCGATGATTACACCCGTATGGCAATTCTAAAGTTTTACGTTAACAAGGATCTTTACCATACAAATCAATTTCTGGATGTGATAGAAATGACAAAAAATTATTCTTGCGCCGACTTGAAAATATTATGTAAAGAAGCATGGATGTGTCAATTACGCCCAATTTGTGAATCTTTAGAAAACAATAAACTGTCTTTAAGCGACATTCGAAACGAAAACTCGATTAATAATGTTACGTATCTTACCGATGCGTTAAAATACATAAAGCCTATAGGAAATGTTTTTGTAAAAGAATATGAGCAATGGAATAAAGACTTTGGATTATATAAGATGACTTAAGACATTGATATAAAAATGCTTTAATTGTATTCAAGCTCAAAAATAAATACTGAACATTCATAATAATCAAAAACAAGTAATTGTTATCTTGCATCCATGATAATGCAATAAATTTATCTCAAATAAAATTAGCTATTTATCCCTCTTTCTCCATTATTTTTTTGCTTGTTTTAAGCCATGATAATAGCCTGTATGAAAGCCACTAATGTACCATGACATCAACATGCTAGAAAGTGCATCTGCATCATTCTCTGGAAGTCTAAAAAATAATATTTAACTTTTGATAATATATACATCATATTTAAAAATACACTGCTTTTATTGACATACTTAGCCATTAAATGAGGTGGAATAGGTGGTGCTGGTGGCATCATATCTTGTAAGGAACTAAAATACGAACTAGATGGCATATGAGGACTAAAACATTTTGTCTCTTCTTGATCACAGTCCATATTTTCATTTGCACTTCGATTAATTTTTTTGAAATTCAAAGTAGGAGAACTTGATTCATCTAACTCCCCATTTTCTTGATTACATCTCTCGGCTAGTGCATCTTCTTTCTGAGCTAATTGACTTTGCAATCCTTCCGATTCAAGCAAACTACTGAGCTCTACCTTTTCAGTGTTTCCATATCCTAAAAGTAGCAATTATTAATTATAATAAATGTTTCCAATGAATTGAATAAACATTGTAAAACACTTATTACCAACAAACTTAACAATACATGTGCCAGATTTTTCATGTAGTTTGGTTATAACTGCTTCGTATATCTCTCCATCTTCAGAATACACAGTCCGACAAGGAGAGCCTACAACCCATTTCTAGAATTAAAAGAAACTTTGTGAATCAAAAATACAAAGCTTAGTATAGATTATAGCATATATTATGAAAAATTATAACCTTTTGAAATTTATTTGTACTTTTAGAAAATTTATTTTGATCGGTTTGTTTACTTTGTGAGCCGTGATCCTCTAAGCCCATGCGCTTAATAGCTTCTTCCTTTGCCAAATTTATAGCTTTGTCGTATGCTTTTATCAGTGCGGAATCATCCCAAATATCATCAGATGCATTTGATTCCTCCTAAACAAAAATAATAAATACTGAAATGACTAAAATCATAATTAATAATCCAAAAAAAAATATGACTTAACACACATTTGAGCTTCCTCTTATAAAAAGAACATGATCCTTCTCCATTTTGACCATAAAGGCTAGCTAGAGGGGAGCAGAAGGGAGGAGGTAGAACTTTGCCAAAAGTAGTGGCGTGCCGCGTGATGTTCCGAAAGGAGTTAGGAGTAACTTTCCTGTACCGTCAATAAGGCAGGTTCCTGAATTGCCACAAATGTTTCATGGAACTTTTTCAGATTTGTTCACTGTGCTTTTCGTAACACCAACACGGCGACACATCCTCATTTTTTCACTTCACTATCATTGTGTTACTTTTAGTCGCACATGGCGCCTAAAAGCTTTGTAATGTAAATATGTGTTCATTGATATAAGCAAAAGTTTAGAAGGGACAATAAAATGATTGGTTGTTGCTATAATTACGATTGCAGTCGATTGGAGTAGAATTTGTCATTAGAGTGATTAGAGTTCGCTCAAAAGATAAATTAAGTGATGTATGTATATATGTATACATTAATACATTCTCACCTTAATGTCATTGTGTTGTTAAGCATGATTCGAAAATATTGCAAATACAGGCAACACACAACATTCCGCTCTGTGATCTCTCTTTACTATCATTATATTTTGCGTTTTAGGTGCCTCCACACACAGTGTCTCCTATAACCTGTTCCTGTGACCAACAAGTGTATTGTGCTTGTGCACCAGATCGGCAATATTTGTGGGCTAATAAAAGCCAGCCTAAATTCATAAATAAAAAAAAAGAGATAAAGGAAGAGAATCCATTCCTGTGAAAGGAACATTAAATGTAACCTGTCAAAAATTTATATAAATAACAACACTGACATTTGACAACCACAAGAAATTATGTTACACGAGAATCCTAAAAGATCTTTAAGAAGCTCTGAAATGACAGAGGTATAACATTTAAAATATTTAACTTTACTTATAGAAATGTTTTAAATACTTTCTTTTATAAATACTTTTCCTTTAGAAAAAAAAAATAATTTATAAAATTGTTGTGGACTATTTGCTGTTCAGTTTTAAACTGACAGAAAAGATTGTTTGATATTCTCTATGGCTGTCTGATTTAATGGTGATTTTGTTTAAATTAATATATTTTTATGATATTTTTTTAAAGGCTGATATTCGGGAAGATGAAGAACAAGCTGTTAAGCTCCAAGAAATGATTGATCTTCTGGTAGCAGCTGGTTATTTCAGAGCCAGAATAAAAGGCTTATCAAATTTTGATAAGGTAAATAAACCTCAACCACATCTTCTTAAAGTTCTCTGTGACTGTAACTACAATATTTAGATATTGTGGAACAAGTTACATATCTATATATTCATACCATATACTTTTTTAATTCACTAATATACTGCTAATAAGAAAGTAAACACATGAATGTACTTAAGTGTAAAACTTACAACGTTCTTGAAAATTAAGATTAAAAAGTTGCAATCATAAAGGTGGGTGGTTAAGTAAAATGGGTAAATTAAGGGCTAGCATGCATGATTATTTACAGTCAGGCAATTATGATTATATGCAAGCCTACTTATTCATCTCGTTTGACACTAATCCTTATATATTAGGTAATTGGAGGTATGACTTGGTGCATAGAGTCTTGCTACTTTGATATAGATATTGATCTGTTGTTTCAAGAAAATCTTACAATTGGTCAAAAAATGTAAGTATTTATTAGGCTAATTTAATTTGCTAGAGAACTCTTCTTCTTTTTTTCATTACAGTTCATTGACAGAAAAGATTGTGGCTATGCTTCCAAAAATGAATTGTCCTCACAGAATAGAACCTCATCAAATTCAGGGATTAGACAGCATTCATATATTTCCTGTGATTCAAGTAAATATTACAACTATTTTATATTTCATTAACAATTTATTTGAATTAAAATTTTCTCTTTTACCAGTGGCTAGTAAAGCGCTCTATGGAAATGAGAAAAGAAACTGCTGGTTTTTTAAGAGACTTTGCAATTAATCAATTTAATAAAAGACACTGTTTCTCTGAAGACAAAGCTAATTCAATATCTTCAAAAGAAAATATAATAAAGAATATATATTCTGTCAGGGTAAGAGAACTCTCTAGATTAATATAATTTATGTTTAATCAATATTAATGAACATTACTCTTTATTTAGAAATCATATGAACCACAAAGACTTTTTAAGCATAAGGAAGGCACTGTCAAAGATGAGTCAAAACAGTTTCTCTTTACTTTATTAGAGTATGAAGCAGTATTAGATAAACCAAATACTGATTCTTGTGGTACAAGTTCAGGCTCTACAGCAGTAACCTCTAGTGATGTCAAACAAAAGGACATAAGTTTGGTACCTGTGAATGATATTGTAAGGCCATCAAGTTTAAGGTCTAAAAAATTATACTTTCGTATATTTGATTTAAATAAATTTTATTTATAGAAAAGTGCTGAAGAGATTAGAGAAAACTTAACAGCTCTCGAAGAAAATGTAGTAAGTGTAGCATTCTTTGATATAGCTTAGCTATTTGTATAGAGGACTAATAATTATTATTTTATAAAATAGGCACGTTTGAGTATTAATGCAGTAGGCAATATTGTTGGAATTCAGGCTCAAGAAATTGCTAAAGTAGCCGAAAAATACGCTTCTATGTCTATTTCTGAATCAGAGGTATTTAAAAACTAATAATGAAATCAAATAAATAAACATTGTATTTAAAGAGTTGTTACTTTTCAGGAAAATAAAGTACCACATGCCTTGGCAAGTCTGCAGAAACAACAAGAAGTTCTGCAAAACAGAATAAGTAAATTTACCAAAGAAAAAGACAAACTCACAGAAGAAATTATAAAATTAACTGAAAGGTCAAACGAATCTCGTACAAAAAAAGATGCAATTGAACAATCATTGATAAGAATTCAAGCAATGGATAATAATCAGAACGATAGGTACTTTTATTCCACAAATAAAATCCATGAAATTATTTCTGAAAATTTTATGAACGATTACATTTAACTTTTAAGTGTTATGAAACGTTTGGAAGAACTGCTCTCGGTACATGAAGGCTTAAAACGACAAGAACACGATTTTCGCGAGCAGTGTAAAGTAGATCTCAATCATCTTCGTGACTTACTAGAAGAAATTGAAAGTGGTGCACCGGTTGAAGAGGAAGATAAAGCTAAAGAATATGAGGAACAAAATGAATCTGTTACACGAGTTAGATTACAATTAGCTAAAAAATATAGAGCTATAGCATCATTGACCAGACAGCTTGATGATGTGCCTGGGCGATCTGAATTAACGCAGTATCAGCGGAGGTTTATGGAGCTGTATAACCAAGGTTTACCTTATTTAATTTAATTGTATAGTATGAAAAGAAAAATGTAATCTTTTTTTTAATATCTGTTTTGACAGTTTCTGCAAAACATAAAGAGACAAAGCAATATTACACTTTATATAATACGCTTGATGATACAAAACTATATTTAAGCAAAGAACTTTCATTATTGAATTCTATTCAAGATAATTATAATGAGTAAGTATTTTCAATATTTCATTTAACAGGCCATAAGTTTGCCATTATGAGAAATCTTTTATTCTAATCACAGAGCTATGGCTTCAGCAAGTGGTAAAGAACAATTTTTAAAACAATTTGAAGCAATTGTAGAAGGAGTAAAACGTAATAAGATGAAGGTAAGAAGCTTTCTTTAAAAACATTATATTATAGTTTCCTGTAATAAAATTTAATTTGTTCATCTAGGTGGAGAAACGATGTTCAGATGAAAAGCATAGACGGGATGTTCTTAGCCAGCAATTAGTAACATTGATTGAACAACAACGTAAATATGTTGCCGCTGTTAGGCAATTAACGATTGAATGCCGCAAAAACGAAGCATTACTTGCTCAGCTAAGAGGCTCTTAAATGATTTATCACAAAAATTTTAAATATCTGTATGTAATATATAGTAATTGTAATGCTCCCAAAAAATGTAGCATAAGTTATTTTTAAAAATAGAAAACAGATTTGTTAATAAAGAACATTATTGTTTAGTAATAATTTCTTGATCAAACCTAGTATCGGGCAACGGTACAACTATTGTCAGATCTGTATTTTTAGGCTTCTGGACTTCTGACAACAGTGTTATGTCGTAATCCTTAACAAATAGAAACTTTCTGCTCGGCCACTAGCTAATTTCTCTCTCTCTCTCTCTCTCTCTAATGCGCGGGCTTACAAGAGAGAAAGAGGGAGCCCTCTTTATTCGTTATTTGACATTAGACCCCTCGCCATTCCTGTTTCTGACGTAGCTTATTACTCACTAGTTCACGTGTTTTTTGTATCCTCTGTTTTTTCTCAATTGTTTGAGAGTTTACTTCATAATTCTTCTACTTGATATAATAATCAGAGTGAAATAGTTTCAAGTAGTTTGTTGTCTAATTATTAATGTGGCTTGGGAAAATACAAAACATGTATTTGACAATTACATCTAGAAAAATATTGTCTTATTTCTCAGAAGCATAAAAAGGCTATTGCTGTAAACTTGTAAATAGTTATAATTTTAATATTTATCTTCGATCTACATGAAAACACAATATTTTGTAAAACATGGCAAAAGACGAAGGGGATGATCTGTTACCCGATAAAGATGCAGCCAAAGGATTTTACGCCAAGTATGAACCAAAAGAAATTCTTGGAAGGTTTGTAATAATTGTAAATTCAATAAATAAAAACAAAATATTTGGTTTGTTAATATTTAAAAAAAACTATTTGAATAGAAATTGTCGATTTCTTTAAACAAAATACTAATTACTCCTGTATGTAAAAGGTTAACCAAAAGTTTTACAAATAATTAACTTAACCTTTAATCATATTATATAATTTTATTTAAAAAATTCACTTATTTACTCATTTAATCATGCAAGCTTAAAAATGCATTTTTTTAGAGGAATTTCATCAACTGTAAGGAGATGTATAGAAAAAGAAACAGGTATAGAGTATGCAGCTAAGATCATAGATATTAGCAATGAAACGCAAGATACTGCAGAAGGACACACAATGAAAGATGCTACTCTACAAGAGGTTCAGATACTACGTAAAGTGGCTGGTCATCAATACATTAGTAACACATTTAATTGATACTCTTGAAAAGAGTTAATTTTGCAAAACTTCTAGTTTTTATTCATTTTTCAGTTGAGCTTCACGATGTTTTTGAATCCAGCACATTTATATTCTTAATTTTTGAAATTTGTAAAAATGGTGAATTATTTGATTATCTCACATCTGTAGTTACTCTTTCTGAGAAGAAAACAAGATATATTATGAGACAAGTTTTCGAAGGTGTACAGCATGTGCACAATCAAGGAATAGTACACCGAGACCTGAAACCGGAAAATATTTTATTAGATGATAATCTAAATGTAAAAATAACTGATTTTGGTTTTGCCAGAATCTTAAAACCAGCGGAAAAATTATTTGGTTTGTAACTATTGCTTTAAAAGATATTAATATGCTTTTAGTGTAAAAGAAGATAGTAGCAACGTTATTTTTTGTTGTTTTTATAGACTTATGCGGAACACCTGGATATTTAGCTCCAGAAGTATTAAAATGTAATATGTTTGAAACCTCTGAAGGATATGGATTTGAAGTTGATGTGTAAGTTCAATTTATTGCAAATTATTTTAATATTTACTATCAGTAAATACATACACTGACACTAATGACCTTTCTAACTGTACGCGTTGCTCGCTCGGTCGCGATATTCCAGACTTATAATCAAGCGAAAACAACAAATCAGGATTCTTTTTACCTGCGCTTCACCACCGTATACTTTCGCTTCATTGAAAGTTAAACGAGACGCTGCCAAGCGAGTAAATTAACGCAGTTAGAAATGCCATTCAACTAGTCAGTGTAAATAGCAAATTTAAAGATTACACCCAAAGAGCATCAGGTAATTAAGTAATACAATATTCTATTTACAATTTTGAAACTATCAGGAGGATGTACAAGCTAGAATTTATTTTTCCTCAGATGGGCTTGTGGTGTTATCATGTTTACTTTGTTAGTTGGCTGTCCTCCTTTTTGGCATCGAAAACAAATGGTCATGCTTAGAAATATTATGGAAGGAAAATTTACCTTTACATCTCCTGAATGGGCAGATATAACAGGTAGAATTAACTTCTATTATTATTATATCTACATACAGCTTTATTTCAAGGAAAAAGACATCCAGACTAATTTCTCAATTTTTAATTTTTTTTCATAGAAGCACCCAAAGATTTGATTAGAAAGCTATTAGTAGTCGACCCCAAAAAAAGAATATCAATTAAAGAGGCTTTGGAGCATTCATTTTTCCATACAGTGGTAAGATTTTTAATTCTATACTGTGATTACAATCTGAAGACTATATAAAGATATTATGTAAACAATACACGAATACAGACAATTTAAATGTTTTATTATCAGTATTTAAAAGTTTTTCGCGTTACAGCTGTGGGATCAGGATATAGCTCCTCTAAAGAGATCGCTTTCTTCTAATTCGCGACGTCTTAGTAGGATATCTCAATTAGCTTTGGTAATTTTTGTTCACTTATTATTTACTTTCTGTGATGAATATTTGTTTATTAGTTCTTTGCACTCAGAAAAAATTTTTTGTTTCTTAATGGTATTCAATTAATTTTTCGAGTGCAATGGATTAAAATTGCATGGTACTTATTCAGTTAATTCATTTATATTTTATTTCATTTAAAACATTTATGGACCACTCTCTTTCAGTGAATCAGCGGCTTTTAACATGCTATTAATTAGCGAATTGAAGCTAACATTAACATTAACTATTTGATTTTCTTGTTGTTTGAAATAACAAACTAAATGATATTTCATCGCAACACAACTTCAAGTATCAATATCATCGACTATTACAATTTTTTGTTTCTTATTCCTAAATTATTATTTTAGAAAATTTTTTATTTTCCAATTAAAATTTATTGCACACAATGGCCTTTAGCTTCGGTATTTGTAAAAAGTAGCTAAAAAATTGTAGTTTTAAAAATGATAAATTTTCAAATAAGAAATAATACTGTAGCATTTTTTCCGTGAAATCATTGCCTTGATTTGAAAATTGTATTGTTTTTGTTTTGTAAAGCTATGATTTATATATACAATGAATATTTTTTTTTTTTCTACAGGAATTAAAAGCAAAATCCTTTAACGCGAGAAAAAGATTTCAATTGGCTATTATTTGTGTACGAGCTGTCGTTCGCATCAAACGACTTCATACGACACCCGAACCACTTTCAGCTCAGGTGGCGCGTACTGATCCTTATAGAATAAAAGTTTTACGCAAGGTATATCTTGGTGACTTCATAATAATTTTAAAATAGTAGTTGGATACTAAATTCTAAATATATTCATTTATCCATAGATTATCGATGGCTGTGCCTTTAGAGTATACGGTCATTGGGTTAAAAAAGGAGAAGGACAAAATCGTGCAGCACTTTTCGAAAATACACCAAAGACAGAACTAAAACATCTTTATGTTTGTAATTTAAGTAGGTAACTAATGTAAAATGATTTTATATAGTTTCAAATTGTTATTATGACAATCTCCAGTGGTTTGGTAACTATGAAATAGACAAAGCTTTTAAGAACAAAAATGTTGAACAAATTTATATTGCAACAAATTGTCTTCCATTAGCTCCTATAGTTTAAATATTGTGTGATTTAATCATACAAGTTTTATTATGCAAATAGTATTGTAATCTGTAAAAAAATTCTATGTTTTTAATATTTATTTGCTCTCTATTAACAATAATTATAAATTTAACATGTAAATACCATAGCAACAGTTCAAGAGATAACGTGAAACTGTTGACATGATTTACCAGTTGATTGTGAAAAGAGAAAAGTGAAAGATTTGCGTAGTTTTGTTAGTAATAAACAAAATTGTTTATAATACATTAGTGCTCTAAATCTTTCATAGAAACATATAAAGAAATTGTTTAATTAAAGTATTCAAGTTTTAAGAGCCTCATCGTAAATATGTAGGGAAAAATAATGCTCCTTGTGCCTTTTAAATAAAGTATAATTGTTAGTAAATATTTTTAACGGAAATAAGATTATCTAGTCGTGTATTGTTACAATTTAAATTTATTTTAAGTGATCATACATTAATGATCTCTTAACACAAAAGTGTGCGTGTTTATTTTTAGTATAACATATCATTATAATTCAATTTTAATTGGAATGTAAATATTGAAGTGATGGTTTTACTTTTCAAAGCTATCTAAAATTGCAAAAATATTTATGCAAGTAGCTATATTTATATAAGTAAACGTAGTATATTAATTTAGATAGAATTTAAAAGAGAAATCAATATTAGAGTGAGATTCAGCAGTAAATCTATCGGTAGTTGTTAATGTTATAAAAATTTGTTTCTGATTATATTGTTTTTGCTGTGTTTAAAGTGGATAAATAAAAAAGAATCTTTAAAGATTTGAAATTATTTTACCTACTTATAAATGGGCAAGATTAAAAAAATGATTGGATATATCCGCGCGATCGGAAGTTAAAGGTATATTAAAGGTTTAAAAAAAATGGTAAACGTTATTTAATTTTGAAAGCATAGAGATGCTTAGTATTAAAGAACGAAGTCTCGCAGATACGCTTATTTTTTGTTCTTTAAATCTGTTAAAGGAATTTTTGGCGATCGCGCGCGCGAAAGTAAACAATGAACTGTGTCCATCCAGTGACTACTGATAGATGTGGCAACAGCGCTAGATGCTGTTACACCATGTGACAGAGAAGGAACGTGACAAAAGGTGGCAGAGGGTAACGCCGCCGCCACCGCCGCCGAGTGCCGAACCGAGCCGAACGCGAGAGACGAGATCGCGGACGGCGGAGCGAGTGAGTATTTGCCCGGGCGAGCCGGGTGTCGGATGTGCTGTGTAAGATTGTCGCGATTTCGCTCGTTCTGGCGTCGATCAAAAGGTAAGATTGCTCGAAAGCGTTATCGGTATTCTCGGTAGGGTCTATCCGGGCCATTTGAGTCGACAAATTTTGCGAGAAATAGAGAAAATGGTGAAAAAAGTGTGCGGAGTATCGGGTGATGTACAGCAGCCCGAGACTTCTCTTACACGCCCAGCGGACTGCTGCGTCACATGGGCCGCGTTCATTGGTCGATAGAAGCAGGTGACGTCACGAGCGGTGCTATCATTGGCCCGTACCTCGGACCCCAGACACGTGAATCGTGGCCAAGCAAGCATGGCTGTTGATGCGCAGTGGTTAACACTTGCAAAATGTTTCTGCCACGCGCCAGATCGATTAGGTTATAACCGTCGCGAGCCTTAAATCCTACGATATTATTATCCGCTCTCTCGCGAATTTCACGAGTGTTTGGCGGACCTCCCTTCAAATGAGCGAGATTATTGACAGGAAGAAGGAGGCCGCAAATATTTCCTCGCGAGATTGATTTCTTCCGCGAAAGTGGGTTCCAGCGTGTTACCATTGTGACCGGGATTTAGCTGCGACGCAGCCGTAAGTTTTGCCTCGCTTCTCACGTATTTTTCGGCCTACCACACCCGTTTGCCAGTTCGCACGGACTATTATTTTACTCCAAGTATAGCCTATTTAATTAACATGTGTATAGGTGGTTGCGTGGCGTGTTTTCCGTGCTATAATAGATCCGACCAATCGTGTGCTACTTCAAGCAATGACGTCACAGTATCGCCAGCTCCCATTGGCCCCAAGTGCGTGCGTCGTCCGTCTAACGTGTGTCGCTTTGTCAGTTAAGGAGCCCGTTGTCTCTTCAACACGCTTCTTTACATTTCTCACCGAACTTTATCCACTTTGACTGTACCTAAATGATACCTGCCACGTATAGGTATTCCTTACCTTTCTTTCGATAATCCAAGTCCTAATCTCAGTCAAATTTCCAGTTGAATTTGCCGTGAAAAACATACGCCCGACTTTTAAAATTTAAGCATATCTACTTTTTAAATTAGTAGCGATGCTGTTTCGCTTCTCCTCGCCTTTCCCGCCTCTCTCTCTCTCTCTCTTCTCTCTTCAACATGTACACTGACACTCTCTACCACTATCCCTCTTTCTCTCTCTTGCTTCCTCTTGTTACCTCTCCCACCTCCTGCCTTCTCTTTCTGTCTCTCTTTATGTCTCCTGCAAATTTTTCCTTAGCCTTACGTGATTCCTTATAGTGTCTATAAACGAATACTGTTCTCGTGCTTTGCGCACGCGAACGCCACATTCACGTATATCCATTGACTCTCGTTTTTGTTAGTGGAATCGTTGTCCAATAACGAAAGAAAAATTATACTATTACGTATAAAATTATAAGATTCGCGCGAAATCCCCCCCCCCCCCCCCCCCCCCCCGGTGTATCATTTGAACAAAGTCTTTTCTACTTAAATTAAAGCTACTATTTCCTTAAGATTTACATATAATTTCTATTTGACATATACGGAATACTCGATACGTGCAAAATGAAAAAGAAACTTGAGGCGAGTGATGAACACTACGCAAAACGTATTCTTTAATACGCGATTGCATTTTGGCGTTAATGTGTAGATTAAGAATACCAGAACCTTGTGCATATGTAGCTATACGTCTGTTTTGACTGGTACTGTGTTTTCTTTACATTTGTCACGTTTCTTATCAGAGTGTGGCATACGTAATCCCAATGAAGTTTACACTTGCTGTTTTTAAGTAGTGGCTCGATTCGACTCGGCTTGGGTCGGATCGGATGTTTGGAGCTCGAGAGATTCGTGCTTCGTCGTTCCTGTGCTGCAGAAAAGTGCACGCTGCGCTTGCGCAGTGCTTCAGTTGGCTAGTATGAAAACGCTATCGGAGAAGGGGTAAAGCTTCCCGCGCGACTGCGTTACGTCACGCGTGTACGTCACGTGACACGTACCGAGCGAGGCACTACCGGTGCTCTTACAGCTTCTCTTATTAGCCGAACATGGTAGAACGACGAGCGTAAAATATAAATATTTAAAATAAATGAATCCACCTGGACGCACCAAACATGACGATACTACTGAATATTTCAGTTTCAATTTCCCCTATATGGCGTTGCTTCATTCAATGGATGCTCATTCCTTGGACGAAACACTAGTAATTACAACAGTCCACATCTGTGACAACAGTGAACAGCGGCCGAAAGTGCAATTCCGACAAGTCCAATTATTTAGAAAAATTACAAGAAAACCGTTACACCACCAAGAATCACAATTGTCCATCCCAGTCGAAACTCTGATATTTCTCTTAGGGAAAGTCAAAGATGTTTGTTGATAACTCAAGTGGAAAAATATTGTAACTGGCTTTCCCCTGAAAGGTAGCAGGAGTGATATAAAATAGCAGATTTGTTGCTCTGTCATTTGGTATAGTGGAATTTTCAGGAGGACGTTGCTTGCGAGACATGTAATGACGAGATGGGAAATTTTGCTTATTGCAGATTGGCAGCCGCGGCGGGCAGCAGGAAAAAGGAGAGGATCGAGGCGTGGGGTCGGTCTCATATCTCGGTCCTCGAGAGCGGCGACGGAAATTGACAGGTTGGTCGCGCGCGCATTCCCCGTTTTCCTGAGGATCCGGTGAGAGGGCAAAGTAGGCCGCTGACACCGTGGAAAACGAACAGCGACTCGATCGGGTACTAACAGGATGAGCCTGGAAACGTTACTAGAAGCGGCGCGCTACGTTGAGCAGCAGGCCAAGAAGAGAGAGCGCGTCGCGAGCAGCTCTTCCTCTTCTTCCGAGCACCCACTTGCCGTCGCTCCCCACTCCAACCATCACAACTCTACTGAGCCACGTGGTGAGTACCACGCGCCACTTTTCAAAGAGCTCTCTTCAATCTGCATCCGATAATTCGCTTTCTTCTTTTCTTTCTATCTATCTCTATTTTTTTTTCTTCTTTTTTTTCACTCTCTTTTTTCTCTCTCTTATTTATTGATCTTTTTTCCTCTGCCAATCAATGCTTCGCACTATAGCTTCGATTTTACCGCTTTCCACCGTTACCCTTGCCAGACGACGATTATACCATTCTGCGAAAATCGCAAAGTTAAAGACTCTGACGCATGGATGAATAATTGAACGATAATTGTGTCTCGATATACATACACATTCTCCACACATTGTGGAAAACATGATTTGTTGCTACCGTCACTTTATCGACTAAGCGAGCGTACGGTCAGGGATAATATTATGCCAATGCGAATTTAATGTATCCAATGTTTGTTCAGAAGGTTCGTTTGTTTTCGTACTTGCTCGAGCAGGACAGATATGCTCTATGTATGCAAAAAATAAAGGCAGCTGCAACGAATCAGAAAGCTTAATCTCTCTACGGGCTATTCATTTTTCTCGCAGCATCTCTGCTTGCTCGATTTACATGCAGCACAATTCTAGCAAGATTCATTTATTCCCATAGCTGCACAATTTTATTATAAAATATTACTCAAACCAAACAATGCAGTGATCTACATTTAATTTTAAGCTTGTATTTTTTCTCAATACACACATGCCTATATTATATTTTTTCTACAAAGTAGATACGACGTTGGTGAGTTACTTATTATTATTAGATTAGCAGCTTTTTTCCGGCCAAATTATATTCTTCCTGAATAATCTCAACACGCGCGCTTTGTATTTTCCCTGCATCGCTCGAGTAGGAAGGAAAAACGTGATCTCGCATAGCAGCATTCTTAACGAAGTCTACGAACACACATGCTTTTGTTGCATACGCTAAGCTTCTAAATATTTCGCAATTATTTAATTTTTTTGCAGTGTGTGCGCGTCGGTGGTGGGTATCAGCTCGGCACAAAATACTCGACTTACACTTGCACAGCACGCGAATTACAAATTGCGAAATTCTATATACGTTTATTATTCTCGCCTGTGCGGAATGAGAGACACTGCTTTGTACATGCGAATAGCACGCGATGACCCACGCGTTCACCGCCTCCAAATTAGGTATGATTTCTTTCGTCTCAGTGGTTCTCAATAAAGCCACCTATTACCAACGCATTCGGCGCTCGGAACAAAACTATTTCTTATTGAGAAAGAGGGAACCTTGTCTTCTTCACCAAGAGACTGATAAGTTTTTTTTTTTTTTTTTTTTTTTTTTTTTATTAAACAAAACGCATCATCTGTTACTAACAAAAATTTCACACTATTGAAAAATGACTGCTAATTATTATGTATAAAAAGTGATTAAATTACATTTTTTCAAGGAAAATTACTTAATGTACTTGTTTCAATGAAATAATATTTTATTTACAAAAATACATTTTTCCTAATATAACGAATTGATTTAAAGTTAGCAGAATTTTTAATATTTGAAATGACATAACAGCAGAAATGCCTTAATATCAATTATTTACACGAACAAAAGGAAAAATTGCTCAGTTCTGAAAGATTTGTTTATTTTGCAAAAGTATAAAATATATAATTGGCACAACGAAGAAACATATTGGTCGTTTAAAATTAAAAATTACATAAATTGTAAAAATAGATTTTAAACAGATTAATATATCTTTTGTTTATTATTGAATCAGTGACGTCAGAATTGGTGCTTGCGGATAAAAAGCCAAGTGGAGGGGATAAAAAACAAACCACAAATGTACATCTACGTGGAATGTAATTGTGCTTTGGGCTGTAAAAGTGTCAATAGTAGCGCCAGTGTGACTAGGCGCGCTTAAATTATAGAAAATAATAAATACTAAGGTCCAGGGAAGAGAATATATCGTTGACGGGAAAACTGAGAAATGGAGGAGCACTAGGATATAGTAAGAAAATTAACTAAATATGTGAAAGCTTGACAGCTACCATCAGTTAGTTGCCATCAAAACTAAAGGTGTGTGTGTATGTGTGTACACATCAATTTCACAAGCATCATTTTTACGGCTTAGAAGCTAATAAGCCGTAGTGTTTCTCGACTTTCGCGCATTTCTCGACAATGTGCCACAAGAATATATGCAATGCAAAATGTAGGCTCCGTTTGAAAATCTCAAGTGACCTTCGATCAATGATCCAATGTCAGATCAAGGACTCGTTTTTTTTTTTGTAAAAAAACTTTTATGAATTGAACATTGACAAAAAAATACTAGAGGTTGGATAAATTGTTTAAGCACAGAGTCACATATGTGGGAAATAGTAATAGTAGTTTTTTTTTTGTGTTTTTGTATAGTTGTAGCAAAACTAATGCGCGCCCGCTACAATACCGTCATTAGCCTCGCTATTAATTGCATTAATTGCGCGATGAACCGGGCGGTAATGAGTGCTGGTAATTAACGCAAAATTGAACGAGAAGTTACACTGAGAAAAAAAGTGTTTGTTTGAGAAAACATGGATTGGCTCAACAGATATTAAGTTTAATGTAAATTATGGTAGTGTTAGGCACTGCAATTATTCTTTTTGGTTAAAGTTTCTGCGTGTGGAGGCTATGTTGTGTCGATCTTGCTGGCAACGCCGTAAAAACAAGACATTTTTCTTCAAAAATTATCCGAGGAAAAGAAAATCTTAAAGTAGATAGGCAATTGATATGAAAGTGTCTGTCATCTCAGTTTGAGTAAAATTTTTAAGACGATTTTCACACTGAAATAGACTTTGTAAATTGGCTGAAGGCAACACATGTAAAATTGTAATTTTGCTTGAAACAATTGAATATACGACCTGATATAAAAATTAAAAATTTTCAAGTAATTTCGGTAAAGGAATTTACGTTGTTAAAAAATGGCTTTGTATAATTTTTGTCTAATGTGCAATTACACAAATCGTGATAAATGCGTTGCTACAATTTTACGGACACGTCTGCATTTGTTTTCATTAAAAAAAAATTGACCATTTCTCTCGTAAAGCTTTAAATCTACTCTTTTGCAAGTATTTAAAAGTTTACGAAAAATAGACCAACTATAGATTGTTCTGTAATCAGTCATTAAGCAAGATCGTTTATCGATGGACGATAAATTGATTTAAGCACGCGATTATTTTAAAAAATCCTGACGTGAATTGTTTATAAGCAAGATAGTACACTAAATTATTCGAAAAAGAGGATGAAAAAGGAATTGAGAATTATTATTTTCGTTAGCAAATATTTTAATCGAATCCATTGATTCAAACGCATTTTGTTCAAACAAAAGTGTATAATGTAAATATATTGTATTTTATTAACATATTTCCTTAATAACGAAATAATTGAATCAGACATGCAATCCAAAGAACACTATCGAAAAAATAAAATATTTGATTCCTATGTAGGAAACCTGTAATGGCTCGATCAATGGTATATTTTCCTTCAGTCCATTTTGTATTTACAAATAAATATTTGTATAATTAAATTACACGAGGAAAAAATGTTTTGTAATTACCGTAAAAGAAATTTAATTGGTAGGACTAATTTCGAGGCAAGTTAGCTGAAATGAAGAAAAGCATGAGAAATGATAAACGCGCAAGTACTTTTTTTCTCCGTGCAAGTATTCGCAGCGTGGTAATCGCTGGAGGAGCAAATCGTAGCTCGGCTGAGAGAGCTGAGGATTTTTTCGAAAGGAGCGCTCCGTAGCGCGGGGGTGGGGAAGCTAGGTGGAAGGAAGGAATCTATGGAGTAGACTGTAGCTATAATGGCAATCGCTAGACCAACTGGCCGATTGCCGTCACGTCCCTTAGACGTTCCCGCGTTTTCCTAGGTCAACGACTCGACCGGCCGATCCTGTAAAGCGGCTCTTGACACACGCCAATGGGTTCTTGAGTATATAAACCAAGTGCTACGCTACACGCCATACCATCATCGCTCCAACTTTGTTCCCAGATTACATTGATTCTTACCTTCGACTTTTCAATGAGTCACGATTTACAATAAAACTCTCAGCTTTTTCCACAACGTGCTGGAATTAGAAAATTACTCCCTGAAATTGCATCAATTTAGAAAACCTCCTCCTGTCTCGTTCCATTCTTGTCGCATCGTTCCTCATTGTCCTGCTGAAAATGAGAAAGAGACTTTGGACGGATTTCACGTAGGACCGTGAGACTGCTACAAATTTTCACTTCAAACGCTACAAATTTTCGTGCTCTTGCGCATGGAGCATAAGAATGTTGCGTCTCTCGTGACGAGTTTGTAGTCAGGGTTGACGAGTGTTTACAAGGGCGTGCGAGAAACAAGACGAGTCTCGGATATAGGGACCGAGAGAGAGTGCGTGCCTCTTGAGTGAGAAGGAGAGAGAATATATGAAGAAGGAGGAGGGGGGGGGGGAATGAGAGTTTGCGTCGATGGTGGGGGAGAAAGGGACTGTATAGGAGAATGCAGGATCCGACTAGCAGCGTGTGTGCACAAACGTACATACGTTTATGTGTATTCACATCTACGTTAATACGCTACAGGTATAGGTCACTAACACGGCGGTGGAGGCGCGGAGAAAGGGTGGCGGAAGTTGGATTAGGTGGGAGTGCGGAGAGCTGTGGAGGTTGCTAAACGTCAGGTCGAAGCGTGGACGGTGACGTGGAAGGGAAAAAGGAGAAGAGTGAGATGAGAGGGGGGGGGGGGGGGCAGAATGGATTAAGCCAAAAGGACGTGGAACTAGTAGAAGGTGATTTAGTCGCGGTACAGGAACAAGTACGAAAGCGCGGATCGCGAGGCGTACGGAAGAGAAACTAGGTATAGAGGGGTCGAGGTTTGGGCGCGGGTGGGGTGTCGAAGCCTTGAAACGATAAAGAGGGGAAAAATGAATGTATGAAATAAAGTAGGAGAGAGAGGGGGGGGGGGGGCACTCGAACAAGTAGCGGGAGAGCAGTGGCTTCGCCGTAGTCAACACTGCTGCTGTTTGCGAGCGCTACAATTCCGCGTATAGGGAGCGCGCGCGCGAGTAAAGGTGGGAGTACCCTGTACCGGTTCGACAGAGGGAACGAGGGGTCGAGGAGGGGTATAGGAGTGCGAAGGGATCCCGGTCACTGACTCTAGAAACTACGGCGAGGCTTTTGTATTTCATTCAGCAACAACAGCAGCAGCAGCAACGATCGTGCCTGCGTGGGGAAGCACGGAGCGCCACCTACTCGATGCGCGCGATAACAACCTTCGAAGAGAACCAGTCACAACTTTTTCCATGATTATCGCACGCGGTCATCTGTTTTATCGCGAGTTTGTCTCCGTTGCCGAGCCGTGCGCGTCGTCCGTGGAGTCCCGGGGGATAGCGCGCGCCGTTCCGCGAGCCTACTTTTCCTCATGACTAGGCGAGATACGCGCGGGAAGGGGGGAGGGGTGGAGGTGGCGAAAGAGAAAGGGTTTGGGCGAAGGGAGGGGGGGGGGGGGTATACGCGTCTAACCGAGAAAGCGGTGCATTGTACGCTGCAGGATAGAAGGAAGGAGAAAAAATTGCTGGCGTGCAGGTCAGATCGATCTACCCGGCTCCCGTAGGTCCGCGTCGACGCTCTCGTGCACGCTGCGACAGGTAGAGATAGCCCCCGGAGTGCTCGGGCCGCGTGCGTCGACGCGCCAAAAACCTTCCACAGGTACCTGCTGTTTTCGCTCGCTCTATCTACCTTCGTATCTCGCTTGAAATATTGCAAAAATCTCCGTACGCGTTTCGTTGGTCCGAAGTACGATTCGACGAGAGCCGACTCGTAGCTCGATGACACCTAGCGACGAGCGCGATGTCCGAAGAGGAGTAAAGGGGTTGGGGGGGGGGGGGGGAGTCCAGTTTGAGTTTTGCCAGCCGCTGCTTGCCCGAAGCGAGAGAGAACGCCCTGGATGTTGACAGTCGGTGAACGGCTTGGAGAGACGAAAACCTGACGTGGATGTCGGCGAATCGCGCTCCTTTCTACTTTTGCCAGACCCCTTTCCCCCTCCCTCCTCTCCCTCCTGCTACTCCCTCATCAACAACTGCTCGGATTCTTACTGCAGAATGTTACACTCTTAAGCGCCACAAAAGAATGCGATGAGAATTTCTATCTGTGCTCGGATAGTAACTTGTTTTATGCAAATTTTTTAACCTAATAAGGTGGCTTCGATTCTCCATAATTGAGCACCATTCTCCTTGCTGGAGGTTAGCGTCGTTCGTTGCAAAGGTAAAAGTTTGTGGAACATTCTTTTGGATTCCTTGATGGGGATCCGAGAGGAGGATTTTTAAGACACAAATGAGTTAAACTCTTTTTCTCTCTTTATCTTTGCGCATCCGGTTCGAGCGTGAGCTACGCATGGTCATCGGCACGGTTGTACGTGATTATACGAGGCAACGTGTGTCAAATGCTCGTTTATATACTATACCATTCTTTGTTCGATCTATGTATATACTTAAATGATATTTTACAACCACGCGTTCAAGCCCAATTCCACGACTATCGCCTCCTACGTTCCTCTCGTGACGCACGCGATATTTGATCTATACATCAGGATCACGCTCTATCTTCACCTCTCCAACTTTTTTTTGCTTCACTTTCTTTGAGTTACCGTCACAACTCTTTTACCAATTGAGAAAAGCAGCCCGGCCTACACTCCCATAGTATAGGCTTTGGCTACGAAAAGTACGAGGTCGAGCTTACAAGAGCGTTACAAAACGAAGAGACTTTGAAGCCTCTGTGTATGGGAAGCGATTGAAATTTACAAATACGAGTAGGAAGAGACGCTGTAAACAATGTAATTCTCAGAATGTTTTCAACTCGAAGAAAGAACGATGCTCGCTGCATCGAGTCGGGACAGGAATGAATCTGTTTTCGATCGTTTATAATGGCTTGTAAATGTTGGGCTTCGAGGTGTGTCCGTGCATTCCGGGACCGAGCCGAGGAAATGTAAACACTCGATTCTAGCGTGTTATAACTTGTACATACTGGTGCATTCAGTGGACATTTTCAGAGCTTTTTCTAACTATGTCCTGGGGCCATCCTGAAACGGTGATGAGCGTGAATCATTCTGTAAAGTCTCGTAGATACGTGTCGCGCACTGTCAAATACAACTACATCCTCGGCAATCTATCCACGGCTCTCTCCTTGTTTAGCAGCTCTGGATGCGCAATGTTTACGCGCAGCTCGAGCGAAGCACTCGTAAGCCACTTACCGTCTCGCTCGTTTACTGGCGAGCGCGCTCTCTGGCAAAATGCATAGGCTCAGGTTGAGCTACGAAAAAAACTTTGGCTTTGGCCGATAGCCTCTCCCTTCTCCAATGCGGAAGAGGGGAGAGAGAGAGAGAGAGAGAGAGAGAGAGAGAGAGAGAGAGAGAGACCAAAGAGAGTAAAATAGCTACGTGAGATATAAAGGTAGTGCAAGAGGGGAGGGGATGCGGAAGGGGGATAGAGAGAGAGAGAGAGAGATTGTGTGGGAGGGAGGGAGTGAGACGGACAGGAACGGCAGGAGGGTACCTCGAGCGATATGATTCCGACAGAGAGCGGTACGATGCAAGCCGGCTCCGCTCCGAGATCTGCGACGCAGAAAAATAAAATTCTGCACACGAGCCGTCACGTTTTCGCGTTCTCTGACCTCCTTCATAATAAGCCGGCCGCTCCTCCGTGCAATCTCAAAGAACACGTGCCGAGTCTGGCATCTTTCGAAGCCGTTTTAAGATACGCGCAATTATCGAATACTCCATTAGCACCGCATAATCTATATAGAATTCCTCGAGATCCTTAAAAGCCCGTAGATTGATCTAATCCGCTCGGAGATCCACTAAAAATCTCATGTTTACCGATGAATGTCAACGGTAAGCGTCACACCAGCTTGACAGCTTTTATATCTTTAAAAATGCGTGGGCGGCGGTGAGTTCCCCTCCAGCTCTTTTGCAAAGCGAGATGGACTGGCTAGAAGAGAGGAGGAGAAGAGGTTAAGTAAACCGGCTCGAACATTGATGTACCGTTCGCGCACTCGTTTCGAATGCCAGCGTTTGTGGTGGCTGCTACAATCCGAACGTTGCTCCTAGCTGCGAATTTAGGCTCTCTCTCTCTCTCTCTCTCTCTCTCTCTCAGGTTGGCGATTAATATCGGCCCCATGGATGGGCCAAGGGCTAAAGGGTGCAAGGCTATTATATCAAAGAGATAGAGAGAGACAAAGCGTTGTGTCTTCAGCATGATGAACGAGTATAGGAAAGAGAGTACGTACGAGGATAGTCGTAGCTAAAGAAGCGAGAAGTACTGCTAAAGGTGGAAGAAGGCGCTCGCGAAGCGACGGTAAGGGGGGAAGTGCGAGCTGAGCGGCGAGCACGCGGGTGCTCAATGCGCATGCGCCTTGTCCCCGGCGAACCCCCACCAAGCGCGTCCGGCCGCGTGGCGTCCTGATCAATCTGCGACGCTGCCAGATTTTCACTCGTTGACCCCGCTCGAGTGCGACAAAGAAGGAACGTTGCGGCGGGGTGCGCGCGGGGACGGAATTGCCGGGGACCGTCGAGCCAGAGCCACGCTGTGTGTGTAAACCTTACCCCCCTCCAATCGTCCACAGGCAGCGAGCTTTCTTCTCCATCCCCACCGACTCACCACGTGGAGACGCGCCTCTCTCAATTTTTCATACCTTATCGACCTGTGGATTCATCGCCTGTGCACGCTGTGCGCACCCAGCAAACCCAGGAAGCGTGCAAACCCCTTTCCAATTCTCCCCCACCTTCGCACCCCGGATATGCACATGCACTTTCCACACTAAAAATGTACTCTCCACTTTTTCCCACCGGTCGTTCCCGCCAGATCGATTACCGATCGGGAAAATATTCGGCTAGAGGGGTAGTACTTGAAGGCTGACACCAGAGACCAGGGACACCTAACATTTATAGGCTTCGTGTGCATGCAAATTTTATTCGCAATCAATCTCCCGCAACTTGTCAAGAAAATCTGCCACAGCTTGTGCTTCTGCACGTGCGTGTATAGCTTTGCTTTTACCTAGGTTATGAATCAGTTGCTTAGCAAACATAGACGAAGAGGGAGATGTAATGAGATAGAGAGAGAAAGAGATGTCTCGTTACATCGCGTTGTTACATTACAGGTGCCAAATTGAAAAGGGACCGTGAACACCAAGATGACTTGTTCTGCGAGGAGAAGATGCTTATTATCGACGGTAAGTAGATACCGCAAAGGGCTATATCCATCCTACTAGAATAAGACGTATCGAGAAGAGTTGTTTGGAGAGTGCAGCGCCAGGGATTGGTCAGCTGTTTGGAAGCTGGCGCATCGATCGATTTAAGTTGGGCAAACTGCTACGAGAGAGCAGGCTGGAGCGTCGCTCTTCTCCACGTGTTGTACTTTGGATTTTATGGACGGTGGGATGGGATTGGATTGGTTTGGTCGGTAGGTGGCGTGTGGGGGGGGGGGGGAGCCAATTATGGGGAGGATAAGGAGCGGTGGAGGGGGAAGGAATCGCGCGCGAGCGACTGGAGACGAGTGCGAGCGAGCAGAGTCACCTATACCGCGGTGAGATTGAATAAAGAATAGGTGGAGGGGGGGGGGGGGGGTGACGGTGAGAGAGCGAGGCGAGGTCGTCATCGGTGCCTCGCTGCGGAGGGGGTCGAGCGAGGGGCACCCGCCGCCGCCGTCATCCTCAGGTTGGAGGCGGCAGCACTCGAGTTTAGACTTCAGTCGGCACTCGCGACTCACGCGGTACGAGAGTTTCGTTCATTTCCCGCGAGTACCGTCGCTCGTGAAATTCCGTGCGCACGGACACACACTCCGTCATCTTGTATCGCCTCGCACAACTATCTCTCGATACCAATTAGTAATTACAACCTGACCTTGCGCTCTTATCCCATTCATGGACTTGTCGTGTCTTATTTGCTTTACAAATATCGACAGGTTTTCCGATTCTTCCATTAAACAGCCCACCGCGTTCGAGTACCGGTTGGATTTGTTTTCTTGCTTACCTCTCTCTCTTTCTCTCTCTCTCTCTCTCTCTCTCTCTCCCGCTCGCTTACTCTCTCATCTTTTGCATGATATGCCCACGTGGAGAAAGGTCAGCTGGTATATCCACCGGCGCGCGACTGTCAGTGATTTCTTTTAAGAATTTCCTATCATTGATCCAACCATTTACTATCGACTCGATGCAATCATATAGCACCACGTGCGCTTCTTGGATAACAGGGAGTCGTGGACGTAAAGTAGTAATCTTGTGACGTCAGGTGAAACAGTAAACGTGAGCACGTGTCAGAGTTTAAACATAACTTAATACGTACACGGTCTAATAAAACCTTCATTGATTTCTTATATATTCCGATAAACGCGATTCATTTTACAGTCGCTCTTCAAACACAGTCTAGTGTAACACCGAAGTAGTTCTCTAATTGTTGATCCAAACGTTTGATCTACCGTATAAAACCAGCAGCATACGCGCATCTATTTTCGCGTAGCCCATCGGCGAGCTCGAGAGAAAAGCGGCAACATAAATCTTAAAGGTTTCTGCCAGGAAATATTTGCACGCGAGTTATCACTGCCGTTGGCCATGCGCGCACTCGAAATTCGCGAGTTGTCCGAGTGCCGGATGAGGGATAGTTGTGATACGTGGAAGGAAAGCGGTTTGAAAGGAGGAATGAGTTGAAGTGAGAAAGAGAGTTGTATATATATATATATATATATATATATATATAGGAAAAGGAAGGAAATTGGAAGAACGAGGGGAAGAAAAACGACGCAAAGACGTGAGAGTGCGTGGTAGGGGTTTGGACATTTTGAAAAGTAGATGAGTAATAGAGCGGAGGGGTGGTGGGGGGAGTAGGAGAGAAATAGTGCTTTGTAGAGAGAAAGAGAGAGAGAGAGAGAGAGAGTAGCGTGGGAGTGGATAGGTGAGAGTGAGACTGTGTAGGTGGCTAAATAGCATCGGTCTTCGTGTGCTTAGTTGGTTAGCCGTGTCCGGACGCGACACGCGTTTAGTGCGCGTTGTGGTGGTGTGTAGGCTGTCGGGGCGTCTCTCGAGCAAAAAATGGGCGTTCTGCTGATGGAAAGCGCACTGGCGATCCATGCTCGCACCGGCCTAAAGCTGGACGGCGACGCCGCTAAGCAGGTCGCACCGGCGGCGACCTCGGCAACCGGCCACGAGGATCACGAGCGGACCGATAACAATGAGAGCGGCCTGATGGACGCCAAGAACCGAGCGTTGTCCTGCGGCGCTGCGAGCACCGCTCAGGTCGTCGGCATCGTTGGTCTTCGAGTCAACGAGCCCGTTCGCTGGATGCCGCCCCCGCCCAAGAAAAAATGGATCCGACACTACCTGCTCGGTGAGCCGACTAGATCGCTTGAACGATCGCTAGCTTCCCCTTCCTCCTCCCCTCTTTTCGCATCTAACGACTTCTTCTTTGCGACCGAACGCTTCCTTTTGCTTCACTCCCCCCCCCCCCTCCTCCCTAAAAAAAGTTTTTCAACAATAATTCTTCCCCGATCTGAAATTCTTTGTGTCCTACGACAATGTGTATTTTTCTTTTATCGTGTTATTAAGGTGCGTTGCAAAGTTTTCTTTAATTTCCTTTCGAACGATTACCGATTGGTGTAGATTCCACAGCTGAGAGGATCTTCGTGGAGAACGCGTGTGTATATAGACTATAGCGCGCGTTTGGAAGGGAAAAAATAGCTCGAGGAGAAACGCGAGACGTCTGGAAATTTTTGTAACGCCATTCGGTACAGCTGGTATAATTTTTATCAAAGGCTTTCTTCGCTTATCTTTTTCGCAGGATCGATCGTGCAGGCGCCAATCTGCTCGCTCAGGTCGTGCTCGTACTTTACTCGACTTTGATAAAACCAGCCAACTGAACCAAGATAAGGTTTATACTCTCTTTCTCTATGACGAGACTTTTTGCGTCTTGAATTTTCGCTCGCGATATTTCAGCCGATATCGAGCAGTCAGTCCACTAGACGCGGACACTATTTTCATATTAATCGCGCGCTCATAGTTGCAAAGAAAAATTAGTCCGTTTGCAACCGGATCTCGTTGAGCGCGCTATCGAATCGAGAAAATTGATTCTATTTTCGCCACTCGGTGTCGACAACTTAATCCAATGAATATAGGTATATATATATATATATATATACGTATATACATATATATAATTGTATTTAAACGACGGGCAGACGGTATAAAGCCGATATAGTGTTTCAAAAGCGAGGAAAAAAATGGGCGGGAGGAGGAAAAATCTCCTAAGCGAAGAGTTTGCAGTTACCAAATTACTTAACGTTGTGTTTGCTCGGTAAACCGACCTCGAGATATCGTTTCCTATTATTTCGCACGATTTTTTCTCTCCCGCTATATTAAATATATATATAGCGTATACATCGCAGCTGGCAAATATGTGGTAATCGATATAGCGCGGCGAACAGCTAGGTAAATCACTGAGCAATTAATTCCACAGAGTTTTAATTATCTTCCATCAATTGCCAGTGATCCGATTAATTCGGTGTAAGCCTTATTCGTTCGCTTATATTGGATTTCGGTTTGAACCTTCAACATTTTTTCCTCTCTCCCAATCATTATTAATTCACTATGCAAATTTTCGCGATCGAATTTGCACGAGGCAGCGCGTTACGTGCAATTTACGTCAAGCGCGTAAATAAAAACTTATTAGATAATTCTCTCTTGCGAGAAAAAATATGGCGCTGTCGCGCGGATTTCAATTTAATATCGTTACATCACGCACGCTAAGAATCCGATAAATATTCAGTAGTAAGCTGTAGCGCGCGCGCGTCCCGTCATGAGCCTCGCCAAGAAGACGAGAGATGTATTTCTGTCAATCGTTTCGTGCTTATTGACAGTTTGGTCGCCACTCCCCCCCCCCCCCCCCCCGATTCGCTCCACCAACTCTCTACTCCGCCGCCGCTTTGTACGCTATATTTTCGCGTTGCGTTTTCGAGCCGCCTCTTACCGTCCCGAATTTAACCGCCCCCCCCCCCTCCTCCCCACTCTTTATCTCTCCACCGCGAAATAAAATCAGCCCGAAAGAGAAAAAGATAATTCACATTCATATTGATAAATGAGATCGTGCTGAATGGCTTGAAAAATCGATGGGTAATTTTAGCTTTATTTCGCTTGACGGTGAACCAATCTAATTCTCGCTCTTTAAAAGCGAGATTTGTCGAAGATGAAGACGCGTACGCGCTCTCCTCTTCTTCTCCACACCTTAGCTTTCAATTAGAGGTTTGATAAATTTGTCTAGCACCAACGGCGCTTTCTAGCGTGACCTTGCACAAGTGCGAGATTTAAATGCATGCGGTTCCCTCGATCGTAGATTTCGTTACACGCGTAGCGCGTTTTTTGCGAGCGGTGGAGAAACTTTTCTCTCCCTACCCCCTACCCCCCCCCCCTCCCCCCCCATGCCCCTCGTAGTTCCCTCTCTCTCTCTCTCTCTCGCACACATGCTCCTTTTCAAGCATCTAGAATGTTTGGACTTGAAGCGAATACGCGCACGCACGGCCTATAAATATATTCTTTAACCGAACGTCGGGTTCTCGCGTTACAGCAGGACTACCGATCAAGCTGCCATGCCAGTTCGGCGATGTTCAAATGAGATCACGATCAGCATTTAAAATCGCGTCCCGTCTCGCTAAATCATATTATATGCTGCAGACACCAAGCGGTTTGTCTTCCTCTCTCAAAACGAGCGAGTGATCGATGGATCCGAAAAATATTAAAAAAAACGCTATTCCTCGGTCCGCTTATACTCACACAGCCGATATACTTTCCTTCGTTGTACATGTGTTATACATATACGGGGTGTTTGGTCGACCAGAGCGAACGATTTTGGAATGAAAATTCTTCCTTTTTCCTTACGTAATTTTTAACATTGATCCAATCATATTACGATGAATTAAAAATTGTCCTTCGAGATCTCCTATTCGTCCATCGGTAAACTCGAACGATGCCTGATTAATGGGACAAGGTCATCGAATAATGATACCCAATATAGCGAGCCTCAAACACAGTCGATCTTTAATAAGTTTCTAGCTGGTGTATAACGTAGATGATAATGTTGTGAGAATTTATAAATTTGGCACGATAGTTGACGGGACACCCTGTATATACCTATAGAGCACAAAGTGGAAACATCCGCTTCTAGTTTATGCGAATTTGAAATAAATATCACACACACACGCACTGTGCTACGGGGATTTCGTCATGTGTTGCAGATTATCGCGAATCGCCGGTCTCGATATTTTCAGTTGTAAAAAAAGTGGACACGCTTACATTTACATACGATTACTCTGACCTCGCCTCCGAAGCTGATTTTATGCCGATTTCGAGGAGATAAAGAGACGAACGGGCATTGAGTTCTTTTTTTACACATCCTAAAACTTATCGGATCCGGTATCCTCGGTTGTAAACCGGCGAGTTTGACTTTTACCAAGGAAAGAGAAGCTGACGAAAATTAGTATCGAGGCAATGATTTGCTGGAGCAGTGGCGTAGGCAGATCGCGTTGGAATTTTCGTGGGATTGGTCAAGGTCGGGAGGGAGATTCCGTCGCACTTTTGTTTCGCGATGGAGTAGTAAGCGAAGACTGGCGCCACTGGCCACTGGTGGGACAGTCACTCGGGCATTATCGCTATTCAAAGTGTCGATCTTGCGGTAAACAACGCCGTTCCTGCTACTGGATTTATCGCCGAGTATACCAGTCACGGATTGTTGTCATACCAGCGTGCCTTGATTCCTCGAACGACGCTACTCGATGCAACTTATTTAACGACTGAAAATTCCTCGTAAACCGTATTTTGGGTCAGAGCTGCCCCCCACCGGAACTCTTCGAGTTTGTTTCGACGCTCGAGTATGACAACAATACCTCTCGATCCTTCTCTGAGAAAACCCCCGCATGGACCCTCTTCTTCGACGGCAATAAGCTTTACTCGGAAAGCCGCCAAAACACCGTATATCCAGAAATGTACGCGCACAAAGCTACAACGGATCAATTCGCGTGTCTACGCCTGTGGCACCGAGCAATCGTTAATAACGGCTAATTTGTAACGTTGGCTAATCACGATGATCCCGTAATAAGAGTTGTAGCGTGCAATATAAAGTCTCGGGATGGGTTATCTGTTTTTAGAAAGGTGCAGGCTGATTAATATGAAATCCTAATAACTGTTTGCGGGGCGCGGGAGTGATCGAGCGAGCGAGCGAGCGAGCGAGCGAATAAGACTGGGAGGAAACGAGCGTTGTGGAAGAAAATTGGAAACCTTCTTAGAGTAACGCGATGGTTGACTGTCCGAGGTTCAACGACCGTGGCGAACAGCCGCAAATATTTTGCTCGTTATACACAGCAGCCTAGGGACGCGTCTCCGTAGCTAATAGGCCTCCAAATGTTGGTAATTATAGAACAATTTTCATCGGCACCTGCTAAAAGGAGAAGCGGAAAAGCAAAATGGTTTCCAAAGGACATCGCAATCGATCGTATAATTCACGCGAGAAAATTACACCTTACCGTTGGCGTGCTCGTACTTTCCAACTGGACTTACGTCTTGCTCTATACTCCTCTCTCTCTCTCTCTCTCTCTCTCCTTCAATGTGCGCGACGCGGACACTCACTTCCGTTCTCCAAAGGCCGTTCCACTTTTTAATGAAAATAATCTCAAATCGAAGCGTTTCTCGAATATTGATTCTTTTTATATCTCAGTTTTTACGTGTAACGATACGTGTAATGGATTCATCCCTATCTCGTGCATGTAAGTCTTCATCGACCACTCCTTAATGGTATTTTACGATTTATACGATAAGCTCGATCGAATCTTTATGAAACTTGTTTCTCAACGCGAATCTGATAAGCTTCTTCGATGAAGAGGAATCATTAAACTCATGGCTTTTTCCACAGATGAATAAATACCGGACACTCTTTCTGTGTCACGATCTTCCGATTCCCGCCTATCTCTCCAACGTTACAAATTATACGTTCTTGTGACTCTGTGTGTGTGCGCGCACGTATTTACAATGGTGTATTGTGCGCATGCGCGGGTGAGGGTTCAATGTAAAAAATCAAGGGGAACTGTCCAACCGATTGGCTTAAGATCCGAAGGGAGCATTGGATCTTGAGGCGGGAAGGTTTTTTTATGCTGCGCTTTATTGCAAGTTTGCGGAGCTTTACCGAAATAGCCAAAAGTAATATTCCTTGCTGTGTGGTCGAAAAGCCAAAACAGCAGCGGCGGGAGTAAATGAGACCATGCGAAGAAACCGGAGCAGAAAACAGAAATCTTTGGTATTTTTGGTGCATAGTTGTAAGTGTGTGGAATTTTGCTAACAAGTCGAAGAGGAAAATGGAGAAAATTTGCAAGGAATTAAATAATTTTTAAAGGATCTATAAATATAGGAGTCTCGCATGTTCGACGTGAAAGTGATATGATGAGCTATAAAACGATTAGAAGAATAGTAATAAAGAGCACTATAGACAATATTATAGCAGAAGAGCTGTATTCCTATTATTATACACGTAATCCTCGTGTCGGCTTATTCCGTTTTGACTTTCTGTTTTCCAGACGCGCAATTACGTACGGTCCTAATAAGGACGAATAATCCAATATAGAGACGCGCGGATCTATAGATAGTAAAACGTCCTGTATTTCTCCTATAAGTGATGTCAGTGTACACTTGGTGCTGTTTATTATTCATCTCTAGGGCCCCTTCGGACATATTCATCATGTACAAACCGATAGAGACAGTAAGACGGTGTACATTTGTTCTACAAGTGTTGTTAGTGTGCACACTTGCTACTACTCTTTGAATCTCCATGGACTTTTCAGGCAGAATTGACGTGCAAACTAACAGCAGACGATACAAAATCTAAATTTTTATTACAATTGCTGTTAACGCGCAGTACACTTTCCACCGTTAAAACGAGTAGCAAAGAATTTGGATTCGTGCAGGGTACTTTAACATGCTCGTACCTCGGTGGAGGGATAGTGCTAGGGTCCCTAGGAGGAAAAGAGCGATAGACAGCAAGGCAGACAGTCCGCATTTGCGATATGCGAGCTCGCGCGCTTATTGCTGCTTGTTGCATCTTGCATCCCCGCCTTTCGGACGAGAATAGCTTTAGGAAACGTTGAGTTATGCAGTATACCCTGCCAAGTCTTGGTACATGAATGGGTTAGTTAGATGTGCGTACACGTGCTCCACTAATTTATAGTGCACTGCCTCGCCACTCGGCAGGCTTCTTCGCAGGAGATGCGTGCAGCGTGCGTATTCTTAAAGGCGCCAAACCTCTAGCGATTATTCCATCTATCTATAGCTCTCACTGTGACTACCTCCTTTCAAACTCAATGAGATTCCATCAAAAATTCCTACTTGCTCATTTACACACACACACACACACACACACACAATTTCACACTATACCTTGCTCTAACAATTAAAATTGATAAAATCACGAAAATCTCGCGTTTACATTATTCACTTGAAATTTTGACAAATTAACAACCCGAGTAGAACATTGACAGTTGTGCTTTAATCGATTGGACGAATCCGAAATTGCGTAACAATTAAATAAGCTTGCCAATTTCTAACGTTTTACTGACTGAAAGCAGTCGAAGAGGATATCAGCTGATTCAGTGTCTGAGAACAGCTGCATGTCCAACCAAGCAGTCCAGCTAACTATAGCACCAATTGAGTATATTCCAGCTGCGATTACCGCAATTTTTCCGCGTACTGTTTACAATATTGCGAAGGCGGTATGCAGAAAAAATTCTCAACACGTCAACGTCGCCGCGTGATATCACCGAGCAGACTCTAAACTCTTCCGCAGGTAGCCACGTGATTATGTTTTCCGAAAGCATATTTCTTGAGGTCTCGCACAGTTATAACTTTGCTCCCTAATTATCGAGCAAGCTCCTTAGTTAGACTGTGTATTCACAGAGCACGAAAGCTGATTTTCCCTTTTCACGATCTCACGTGGATCGACAATCTCTAATTTTACAAATACGCTGCACAGATTTACTTTTTAATCCCGAATTAAATTGAAACAAAAAAAGTCTGACGTGTCATTAGAATTTATTATAATATTCAACGTTGAATGTAATCGACGCGAATAAATCACTTTTACAGAGATCTCGCGATAATCTTGCTCGTAATTACAGTATTTAAGATGGCTTTAAACCGGGCAACCTTTAATCTAAATAAAAACATAAAAAAACTTGCATCGCGTATTATGTACGACAAGTAACTCGGCGAGAGCGATCTAATTTCCTTGCATGTTTATAATCGTCCTTTTAATCGGCCAGTCGAGGGTGATTTTTGCGTTTTATTATTTTTATTCGATGATTTCCTACGCGAAGGCCAGTTGGCAACAATTAGCGGCGCTCACAGGTGGATGATCTTTAATTAGAGCGAGACCTAAAATTATACAGAGGGAGAGAGAGAGAGAGAGAGAGAGAGAGATATTTTAGACGAGCTTCTCAGCCGAAGGAAGCTGACCTTAACGGGAGCGTATTACATAAATAAACAAAGGCGGTAAATTTAAATTTCATGCGTTTCTCTCCGGTAACACAGTCAACCATTGTCTCGGTCCTCGTGTATTCGTTGACTCGGCTCAAACCTTCTTACTCCTTAATGATATTTGCGTAGAATTTGCCAGAGTCGGTGCGCGCTCGAATCTCTAGCAAAGGTCATAATTTCGCAAGGCGAAGAAATTTCGTTGGATTTTTTCTTCGTTAAGGCGTGTGACGTAACTGATGGGAGAGCGTGCAAATGTGTGGGTAAGTGCGCGAGCGAGGGACGCGGCTCGGAGTGATTGTGTGGCTGGAGAAAGGACTGTGTAAGGGGAGGCGGGAGGGAGGGGGGGGGAGTCTTCTCCTTGCTAATCTTAGGCATAAGCACGGCCATTCAGGTTCGGTTCAGAGTAGTTCAGACATAGAATAGAATGGGCCGTGTCTTCGTCGTCGTCGTCGTCGTCGTCGTCGTTGACGTTCCCCGTGGCAGCTCTCTGCCCCTTTGTCGTCTGCCACGCGGAACGCTCGGCATCGCCGAGCATTGCCGCTCCTCCTATCCTCTTCTTCTCAATGTCCCAGAGAATGAATTAACTTTCGGCACACCGGACAATGCCAGCTGTCGCAATAAAATTAACACTCTTTCTAGAGCTCCTCTTCAGGGTCAACGCACCGTCATCCGTCTGCTTTCCAGGCCACTCCAAAACGAGACGATCTCTCCTATTAAGTGGCACAAATATTTCTCGCTACGATTTTACTACTTGTAACGAGTGAAAAGTTTTATAGAAGCTATCGATATATTCTTTTTGTGTATATGTGTAAGATTGTAATACGCGAAGACGTTGTTGATACACAGTGTGGAAAAGAGTTTTGCAAACATTGCAGCTCGACGGATTTTTGGGACAAGAAACTAATTGGATTTTTGTGTAATTGCAGAGGAGGAACCGCTGGAAAATAGCAGGACAAATGGCAGTCACTCGATCGTCTCACGGGGGAGCCCCGTTATACCGAACATGCGAGCCACCCCTCCAGCGGTTGGGGCGAATCATGGTCACCTCACAGTACACACGGTACGACCTCATCATCATCATCAGCAGCAAACGCAACAACAACAACAGCAGCAGCAGCAGCAACAACATCATCATCATCAACATCATCATCACACACAAAACCACAACAGTACGCATAATCATTACCTGGAGAATCACAACTCCAATCATTCGCAACAAGCCGGTAGTTTGATCATGGATACAGAGCCCAGCCACGATAATAAGAAACAAAGAAACGGGTAAGAATGGAATCATCGCTTTTCTTTATTTATTCCAACATTTGAGAGTTTGCGAACGAGTTGTTTAACGCCAGTCGATTAATCGAATGTACAACGTTGGCACAGTGAAAAGCAACGATAATTTATTTTCCCCAGTTGAGAGATATATTTTTCCACGCTTTTGATACATTTTTTGTCCTCGAGGCTATCCGAGCTTTTTGCATTCTCACTCTGTGCGTTTCAAGCATTTTCCTTCTTTTGTCCCTTGCCGGTATGCCGAGTTGACGCTGCCACATAGTACGATTCACGCGGTGTAGCACGTGTCCAGGGTGAATGGCACGTGCATCATGCACTGCTTACCGCGTTGCAAAGGCTAGACAGTGCTTGCGATAAAGATAGACGGAATAAAGTGGGGGGAGGGAGCAGGGGAGGGGGTGATAAACGACAATATCAATAGTGAGAATGCAAAACGACTCGATGCAAAGGAATATTTTTCCTTTTAACATCAGATTTGTATTCCGCATAAAAGCATATCCGCGATACCAATTCACTTTTTTTTTTTTTTTTTTTTTTATTTCCAATTGCTTCTGAAAGTTGTTCTCTGTTTTGGTTCTCGTGTACTAAAGTGTGATTTTTTTGCAGGCCTTGCGTTATTCGATCCGGTACCAGGGAAGTGCACAACAAATTGGAAAAGAATCGAAGGGCGCATCTGAAGGAGTGTTTCGAAATTTTGAAGAAACAATTGCCATCTCAAGAGGAGAAAAAATCATCGAATTTATCGATACTACACGCCGCGAATAGGCATATACAGGTAGAGATTTTTTTTGCCCCAGTTACTGAATTCAACAGTGACTTAAAAATAATCTCCACCAGCGTATAGAACGTTCTGCGTGCAAAATTTTTCTTTCGATATGTATACTTTCATACGGGTTAAGCATTTTAACAAGCGTATGGCGTAAAAATAACTTGAATGGGGCACCTCGATACTCTAGATTTATTTTTGCCTCTGCGTAGCGTCTCGAGCAGGAAATAACGACTACACCGATGCAAGCTACTGAATTTTGCAAAAAAAAAAAAAAGAAAAAAAATCGCCAAACGTCCCCCACTCGAGAGGCTTCCTTGTAGGTCATTTTCAAAATCTCAAGTGGTAAATGCAGCTAAACTACTGGGGACAAATAATCCAACGTGTGTAATAAATCCATTGATACGAACTATCGCAAAACACACACTGGTACAGCGAAAGATACGAGAAGTTCTTCATGAATGTTGTCCAAACAATAGGAGGAAGTGTGAATTTTGTATAATTTTTAACGCGACGTTTCTCGAGCGATTGAACAAATAATAGCGACGATGGTCAAAACACTGTTAAATGGTCATAATTTCTCGCAGAGATTTTTGCATGTAGTTTGCAACAGTAAATATCCATATGAGGGGTGTGTAAGTGATTACTAGAGACGTCCACTAGAATCTTAACTTGGTGCACGAGGCGGGCATTAACTCTTCGTGCAACGGCCAGTCGATTCAATGAGTAAAGGGGAGAGAGAGAGAGAGAGACAGACAGATAGCGAGAGAGAAAGAGAAGGCGCGTGTGTGTACGTGCAAACGCGCTCGCTGGCTCGTTCAAATACGTGAATATATAGTGTTGTTACGTCCCCGCGAAGGTCGACCACACCTCCTCCTTTCCCTTCTTTCACGAAACCGCTTCATCCCCACGCACTGACCCCCAATGTGCTACCCTCTCCTTTCTCCTCCTATTTGCGATAACTTTCTGTCTCCCCTCCGACGACTCTCTCCCCTTCCCTTTCTCTCTCTCTCTTTCTCTCCCCCTCTCGTCTCTACTATATACATTCCTCTTTCACGAGTCTGCCCGAACGCTTTATCTTAGTACAATATTATAAAAAGAAAATCCGCTGAAATGATTATCTGGTGAAATTCTATAAAATGTTTAATCAATAGCGTAGATTCGGTGAAAAATGTTTTTCTGGTTCTCGAATTCAGGATCTCCATGTGAAACAATACAATTTTTCGTTAATTGAGATTTTTTCGTAGTTTTACAAATTTCCATGGCAGATTATTCCAGGAACTTTGGAGCGAAACTGAATAAATTCAATTTTATAAAAACTTGTATCAATTGTGATTTTGTTATTTTGTTTGGGCGGGTAATTATAGAAACGAAATTTTGTAGGAGGTTAAATACTAAAATTTAGTTTATTCAGTTCTATTAAAAATTACCTTTCTCTGGTGTATTTTAATCAATTAATCGATAATCGCCACTGGTATCGTGTTCTCATAAAAATGGATTTATTCGGTTTTGCTCCAAGGCTTTCATTTGTCAGCTCAGCTCTAGATTTTCCGAGAGATTCCAAAGAACTCATTATATTTATAACTCAAGGTGCTCTCTTACTGGACACTGATCCTTTAAAACACACCTGTAATAAACTGGTTTCTATGATGTATATAAATTTTTAACATCTCAGCTGTCCAGCTTTCTAGAGCACAACTGGTTAATGTATTTTATTACACACGCCCAGCACGTGTAACAATGTTCCGCTGTAAGTTTCGCCAAGAGTTTTCGTGCATGCGAAGAAGACAGCTAGAGAAATACAAATTGAGATAATTTTAGCATAATGTTTATAGTCGCACGTGCTAAGCTCTGTGCCTGTGTAAGCTGCATTCTGCCACACTGTAGTCAGCATCTAAGATTCCATCGTTTAGGATTTCAGGCATTGTAATATTTTTTAAGCTCGAAATTAACGTGGCGAATCATTCCTAGCTTCATGCGTGTATCCTGCTCGAAATCCTTGAGCAGCATGGACATTTCGTAGTAATTAGCAATTTCAAGTCGGAGCGTGGTTCCTTGAAAGTATTACGCATTCACGTTTTTTTCTCACAATGCCAGCAAATCCTTCGTTCATATGACGTGGGAGATAAGGCTGAAACGTGGAATGAAATAAAACGTTGTTTACGTTTGCGTGTATATACATACATGCGTATATTAGTGTAGAGTGTCGAATTCGGATAAAAGCAGCTGACCACGTGTTGGTGAGCTGCGCATGCGCTTGTTCGCAAGACGACCTTCGCTGTGTTCCCCACTTTTCTTTCTTCTTATCCTACCGTACTCTTTCTTGCTAGCGCAAGTTTTACCACGTGAGTACCAATACATATTCAAAACCGTGTCACGTGTTTCTTTTCAAAATTTTTTGAAAATTGTCAAATTCCGGAAGAAATCTTAAAAAACTTAAAAAATAAGAAATATTTACTTTCTATGGAAGACTCAATTTAGATTTATGCAAATTACACCAATTTGCTTCAGCTTCGAATTAAATAATTAAACGATGAAAATCACAAAGCTCTAGTATTAGCTATATAAGAAACACGTTCTTGTAATTAAAACTCGCGTCTGGTTCACGTAAGACTTTTAAATTCAATGATTGTTTTTTATTTTACGAAACATCAGCGCTTAAAATTTTATTATAAAAAAAAAGTGAATTTCTGTTAACTTTAAGTTTTTTTAATACGCGCAGAATGTACCTTTTTGCAAGATCTATTAATCGAACGAATATCTTATTTTTTCTATTTCAGACGTTAAAACGAAAGGAAAGAGAGTATGAGCACGAAATGGAAAGGCTGGCCAGGGAGAAAATTGCGATGCAGCAACGATTGGCCGCCTTAAAAAAGGAGCTTGCTGCTACCTGGGATCATATTGATTTCAATACTCTCTTACCAGAACCGAGTACCTCAGCAGACGTTGCGATTGCGAAAAATGGTGAGTTGTTTTTTGTTTCCTTCGTCCATAATCGATGGAGCGCGTTCTAATTGTAACACTTATTACCAGTTTCAGAAGGCATGGAGGTTGATGTTACTGGATTGGCCAGAGGTGGTACGAGGTATAGCAGTACGAGTAGCCTCAGCAGTGCAGCCACTGCAAGCTCACCGCAAACTCTTCAAACCACCAATACTACCTCCAGCATTCATAATCAAGTCACCACAGCGGCTGTCGTATGTCAAACTCAGGGCTTGAACCTTGCCCAAGGGTCCAGGGAAAGTCCACCAGCCAGTTCGAGTCCTGGGGCACCTGCATCTAGCATTCCCACTTCGATTCAGGTAGCAATTTCTCTTCGCACCTCATCTCTTTCGAACCAACAAAATCAGTGGAAGCATCAAGCGAAAAGACTAAGTCCTATTTTTGCAATTCAGTGATCAACTGGTGCTAGATCAACACGCATTTGCAGAGCGGTTTAACCTACATTTGTATAAATCACTTTGAAAATGCGTGACATCATTTTTATATCTCAATTAACAGAAATGTTGAATAATTTTCTAATTTGACTTTTCTTTTATAGGAGAAAGTGAACGCGTCGGCTACTAATGTAGTACAGCAATCGCATCAGTTGCATTTGCCAATCAGCGCGCAGATGCTAAACACGAGTCAAGGTTTGGCTACGATCGTGCCGACTCTTCAGCACATCGGACCTGGCCTCAGGGTGATTCCTGGAGACACGAGGCAGCTTCTGGTCACTCATGCTACTGGCAACAATGAATCGCGACCTTTGACATTGGCGGTTCAAAATTCATCGGATCAATCAAGGCCTCTCATTGCTGTCCAGTCGAACGCTGGAAGTGAGCCAAGACCCGTGGCTCTGGTTGTTCATTCGTCTACAGCTACCGATAATAGGGTTACACTCGTGCATTCTTCTAATCTTTCGAACAACGATAGACCATTAGCTTTAGCTGCGAGTGACGTGAGACCCGTCACTTGTGTACTTTCTGGCAGTGATACAAGGCCGCTGGTTTTGACAACCCACGCTTCAGCGCTAAATGTTTCCAGTGAGTATTAATCCCTATTTCGAGAAAATTATAATCCTCTCGTGGGTCTGGAAAAATGGATTGATGGTTGATTTTATTCAACAGATGCCCAAACCAGGATACGAGCAGGGGATGCACAGTCTACTCACAAGATGGTCGGAGGTGTAACACTGGTCGGCGGGAACAGTTCAGAATTAACGAGACTACCCGGTGGAGCCGAATTGAATATTCTACCGGCAAATGGTGTGTTGCGTTCAGTCAAGGTTCAACCTTACGTTCAAGGAGGTGACCATTCAAATACGATAGTTGTCTCGAGGTCCTGCTTGATCTAACTGTTACACGATATTTTACTCGTGTACAACTCTGAACTTCTTACGCACCAGATACCAAGGCCAAGTCGTACCGTTGCGATTTTGTAATGAATTGGTGCCAAAGCAAAATACCCATTAGCAGAGCAGTTCGTAATTCTTTGTGCGAATCGCTTTGAAATGCGTGACAATTAATATGCTTCCACGTAAAGACGAACCTTGTTATCATATTTGCTATATGCAAGATAATTTGAAAAAGAGCTCCACGGCATGTATAAGCTAAGCTTGCACAGCCTTTTGTCGAACAGAGTGTTAAGCAACGGATACTTTTCTGATTGTAGGATTAACCTTAAGTCATGCAGGCGTTTCACTACAGGCGACATCTGGCAAAGCAAGTTCGACAGTGATGCAAAACGCTCCGTCCACAGAGGGTATAGCTCATATTGTTGGTCAGCATACTCCTCTTTCCGGCCTGACACCTATCGTCACGCCAATGACCGTCGTCTCCCAAGGAAATCAAGTGACCGCTCATATTTTGGCACCCTCCAGCCTTGCGGGAAAAATGATCACCACGCCGATCCTTAAATCGGTGGGCCAAATGCCCTTGGTCAACGCTCAGTATCTCAATACTACAACACTCGTGAAACCTGTTGTCGTCGTTAGTTCTCCATCCAATTCGTCTCCGCCTTCGACAACAGCGGCTTCCAGTACACAACCTTCCTCATCTCCACACTCGTCTGTCTGACAGAATCAAAAGAGGACGGCATTAATCTGAAAGAAATTTAGGTGGTATTGGAATATAAAACTATGGATCATCGGGCGCTATAGTGGACATTCGTGTAAGCTAAACTTCTCTACTTTCGCTGTTCTCTGGTAACCATTGTTTGCTTAAATACCCAGAACTATACGCATGTGACATTATCCTCAGCGAAAGTATGGATCTAGGAAAATCCTTATTATAGGATATCTTCTTTCAATCGCGCTAAAAAGTAATGTCCAGTATTTCATTGTCACTTACGTTTTTTAAAGAGATTACACAGTCACCGTGTGGCAGAGTTTACTATGCGTAGCACTGTCTGAGGAAGTCTGAAATAGTATGCTCAATCTAAACGTTTATACACAAGGCCTCGATTTCTTTCAAAAAATAATTATCTACTTCATACTGTCTAATTGAGGTTACGATATACAATTTTAATCAAGGCATACAAGTACCAATAATGTTTAAAAGTTGGATAATTACAAAGCGATATTTATGATCCTAGATGTTCGTACGTATGAAGCGTGTGGTAAAACCAAAGCTTTCGCATGAAAACTTCGATACTTTTTTATGTGAAGACATGGATAGTTCGTGTGGTTGTAAAGTTATTATTTTTCTTCGAGAACTGCATCTATCAGAGGACTGGAATTATGCCATTTCTCTGATTTGGCCAATCAATGCGTAATACGGAGTTAGGGCTTGCTAATCTGTGGCATGTAAAAGCCTGGGTTTAATGTTTTGTTAAACTGTATTATAAGAGCTGTTTGCGTCATTTGTCGAGTGATATAAGAATGAATAGTAGGCCAAAAAACTTTTAAATTATTTGACTGCTAGTAATCTATCAGTGTCCTTTGAGAGGGTTCATTGTGTAATAATAGCACAAATTTGGCGAATTATGACTGTATTTAAAGTGATGTTAAATTAGACACTTTCAACTAAGAATAAAATGGATCTTTGCAGCTGATGAAAAGGTTTTAAGCGATATTTGCGCATATGAATTCATATATTTGTGGCTGTGCTGAAATCATAAAATACGAATAGTTTATTTTCTAAATTAATATCGCAAAATCAATTGTTTACGATATTATTTGATTTGAAGAAAAAGTGTGACGACAACTGTCGCTTCTTTTTATTTATGCTTTGTAATGCGAGGAAGAACTATGTATGAATTCGAATCTTACAGAATTGTAAAGAGCATCGTGGAGAAAAATGGCTGTCGTCATTGAAATATATATATAAAACACCAGATGCAGATAATATCAGAGCTATTGCGAATACTATTCGGTGTCAAAAAATCTCTTAAAAGTCTATAAAATCGTTAACTTTAATTGGGAGCAACCGGTTTTCTATTTTTTCAATTTAACTTATACATAAATATTATTGACTTTTTTAAATGGAATATTTATGAAACTTTTACGAGACCGTTAATAGTATTAATTAATCGGTCAATATAATTATTTGGCGAAAAATCTTAAGTGGACCATAGTAAACAAGTCTTAAGAAAAACTATTAAGAATTTATACTTTTTAAAATATTATATCTAGCCTAAATATTTAAAAGTATTTCGTGAATATTGTAAAATAATTTTTGAATTACACCAGTAAAATACTTTTTTGTAAAGTTATAATTTTATGTAATATGAATTGACCTTTTTTTAATTCGGTCTTTATCTTATTTTTATTTAACTTTAAAACACCCTACAGAAAGTATAATAAGCTTTTATTGGAACTTAATCTCTAAACTGTGATAATTTCTATCCAGACATTATCTATGTGTTTATAAATTTCCTTTAACAATGTCGCTCTAATATTGTTTTCAGTATGTGGAATACTTCAAGTGATTTCTTTCAATATTCTGTCTACATTGCTCATAGTAGATTTTACAGCTATACATACTATTTTCGTCAGAGAAGCAAGAGCTCGAATATTTTAACTCTTCAAACAGTAATATTTGGCAAACTCGTAAAAATTTATACTTTTTTCTCTTAAAAAAACTAAAAAATAAGTGTACATTGTGCTTAAAAAATTTAATCTTACTGGCGTAATTTATAAAATATTAAACGTAACTAAGATCTCCCATAGGTTTCGTATGACGATGTAACAAGATCACTACATTTAATGCAAAATATTATTTCTGAGACCCGTCTGCTTAGAGATCTATGTTTCTTTTTGTTTTTTACATACTTCACAATATTTCTTCTAGTTACAGTAACATTTTATGGCTTTTAGAATTGCGCAGCTCATCGCAAATGCTACCTTTGCACATATGCTTAAGATGAGTTTAGGTGAGTTCTGCTTTTATGTAAATATAATAGGGAGAGATTTTGTTGGGAATACACTAGTAGAGTGGTTGGAGAGCATAAAGTCATTTTTTCTGATGAGCTTTATACCCACTAGTAATAACCTATGAGAGCATTGACGAAGCAACATACATGCATAAAAGAATACTCGTCTTAACCGTTGTGTATTGGCAAATCCGTTAATTCGGATTAGACTGGCTTATTTCCGTACTTGTGTGTATATGTGTGACCACTTACGGTCTCTTTCGAACGTTATAATTTGTACATTAGTATTACTTTGCGTCTATACTTTGTAGCCGGTTAACTATGGTGAAACGCATTAAGTTAGGATGATATGAAAATTGTGAGAGAAAAGATTCTGTGCCATTTTAAAATTTAGCCTTTACGGAATAAGCTATTAAGGATCGAAGATTGTTTAATTAGAAGTCATATATTGTTCTGAGGACTATTCTAGCGAAATTTGACCGATAGGAGATTTTCTGATTGCTCCATCAATGAAATGTATTGAATTAAGCAATGATTAATCCTCACCAACATTTTTATCAAGGGACAGTTTTAAAAATGGCATGTGAACTTGTGTTTCTTAGAATTATTCGTGCTATACAAATTTATAGAGTTGGCCATAGAGAGTCGGACACCTGGTATACAATAACTATATGTCTTTCGTTTCTTTTTTTAATTTTTTAAATTATTTAATCAAAGGTAAAAGGTCAGTCAATTATGAGAATGAACGTATATTATTGCCCACGTGACGTGTATAAAACGTATACATTATGTACACTCAGTTTCATTGATTCATGACAAAACTGGGAAGAATGTACAGATCCTCTTACCTATGTCGATCGCCCTCCTCCCCTTTCACTAGACTGATAAACAATTTATTAACATATCATATAACAATAGTACTTTTATGATGCATCAGTCATGTTATTTTAAATGGATAAATCTTGACTTTCCTCTTATAGTATTCGAAGTAAGTTTTACAGATCAGGAATGAAAAAATTAATTTTGGCGTTTAAATAGATTATACTATCTGAGATTCGATTCTGCTTAAATCTTTATTAAGCTGTTGTATTTTTAACTCGAAATTCATTCGGACAGTAACAATGTTCTAATTTAAGAAACGAGCACTTCCCTACAGTCCCTATATGTCGAAAGTCTTATTTAATATATAAATAAACATATGCAAAACTTGTTAATGTGATGGAAGTAAAAATGAAATACGATTATGATATGTTCAAACTAATTTCTTATCAGTCTAGAAGGGTGAATGCATATAGAATTAGGCACAAAGAGTCGAAGCTGAGTTCTTTTCTAATGAATTTCTGCAACTGATTGGCCGTATATAATGACGACGTAACTAAAACAAACTAATGTAAATTTTCTTATGGAGAATTATTTGTTATGTTGACAGGGGGTCCATAAAATCGCACCTGCACTTTAAGCATTACTTCCTTCTATTATGTAGCGACTGCTAATTAAAGTATTTCAATCTACTGATTTCTATGTTTGGAATACGTTTGTAACTTGCAATCGAATTTTCGTACTAAATAGATAGGAATTTATCTGAATTGACTTATTTTTAGAAAAGACTTCCTAATGGACCTTTAGTTATTACTATAATACATATCTATAAACGAAATAGGGAATGTTGAAAATTTGATAGAAATGTGAAAATTCGATTGCCAATCGAGTTCGAAGTAAGCATGGCGATAAAAGAATGTACTAGTCAGACCCTCTCTTTTCGTTAACATAGTGAAAATATCTGCGCTTCTAAATTATATTTTAACACAATGCGACTTTAATTCAATCGAATTTGTAATCGTGCAATGAATATTGTAATAAGTCGTAATGAGCGTGTCGGTTGCGTTAAAAATGTGCATCACTGTAAGTAAGTAAAACACATCATAGGATTTCAAGGCTAAAGAAAGATAAACGAGGTATACGTTGAGCGAATGAGAGAGAGAGAGAGAGAGAGAGAGAGCGAATGAAAGAGAAACATAGTTAGAGAGAGCAAGAGAGCAAAAATTAGAATTAATGGAAGCAAAACGGTGGTTGTCGAGAGAATTGAACGATGATAAAATGCGTTTGCTCTTTTGCGATTAAGGGAGCGACTATTCTGATGAGAAAAAAATTGACGTGGCACCCTTTTTTGTAAATATAATTGATTATCTGTTCGCCCAGACATCTTTTGGAGAATCGGGTAGAGCAAGGGGTTTGGGGAAAGTATGCGAAACGTGCAGGGGGTGTGTACATGAACAATGTGATATAAGTAATTAATAAAATTAATTAGCACCATAGCGATTAAGGGAAGTGTTAAAAAAACAGTTTACGGAGTAGGCGTATGCTGCTTTTTATTATTTACTAACATCCTAAAGAATGGCAAGATTTAATTGTACATAGAATACACTGTAAGAGGAAATCATGGAAAATACATTGGTATAAAATACGAATTACGGAATAAAACTACAAATATAGATGAAAAAAAAACAATTAAGCACACACACACACAATCATACACACACACATACAACACAAACAAACAAACAAAAAAAGCAAGAGATTGCAAAGCGCCCCGATATTTGTCATGCTGGTTAAACACCAGTATCGTGTATGTACCACGTGATAGAGCCTGTAGATTGTACTTGAGTGAATGCTTATTTGGGAAATAAATGTGTTCGAGCGCCTCTGGTAAGAGTGTCGTTGTTGTTGTAGTCTATGTCGAATTTTGTTATATGCCTTGACTGGTATAAGAAATGGTATGTCTTACGACTCTTCGAACAACTTGTTGTGTATTAAATGATCGTTGTAAATGGGCTTGTATGCTCCATACCCCCACAACACTTTTTGTTTTAAAAAGAGTGCGACAAAATTCAATACAATCTATTACAAAGCAAAAATTGTAAATGTGGAGATAGCCTAATTTTCCTTGTGACTGTCTGCCCGTAAAATGATACACGTCCGTTGCTCGTTTCTACAGCACAATTGAGTCAAAAAATTCCTAATGGATTCTCCCAGTTGTTTCTAAGTATAAAGGATGATCGTTGCGGAAGGATACGTCAGAGTAAAGATAGCCTAATTGATTCGTTCGCTCCTCGCTTCGTCTCAAGACCCTTAGATGTATCTACGGTATTTCATAGGCTTGAAGCGTTAATACAGACTGCATACTATAATTATGCGCTGGCGAAACAAACATCCGAGACATACGACGAACAGAAGATTTTTAGAGAAAATGTTCATTAGCATATGCCCCTGAGTTCTTCGATCTACGATTGGCTGGTTATTGGAGTATATTTATAGCAAGATAAAAGAAACTGAAAATAAGATCGAGGATCATTATTGATTTTTTCTTCTTCGCACATCTACGGTCCATCAGTCATAGCACTATTATTATCCTTGTGAGTATGTCGAGCAACCAAATCAACCTAGAGCGAAGAGCTATTACTGAGTGTTATAAAATGAAATCAAAATTGGATCTGTCGTCTTAGCGGCTAGTTTGTAGAGTATAAAGTAAGCGTGTGTAGGCACAGTGTCCAATGCAATCACGCTTTTAAAAGTATATACCTCTCGTACTACAGCTTATCAGCGCGATTGTTTGAGATTTGTGCCTGTAACTGCGAGTCCTTATAAAAACTAAAACTATTCTTTAGCTCTTATCCAACAATTTGCGTGTAAGGTCGATTCTAAAGAAATCCGTCTCGTCTCCGAGTCCGTAAAGTCGAATGGCGCGTTGTTCTCTTGTGGCAAACTTGCACACAAATAAACTGATTAATTTAGCCGTTACACATTGAGATTTATTCTTTTTAAACCATGCCGATCCATCATACGTCAATAATAGATTTCAGGTGAGCCTTTGATATAGTGTAAACTTGGATATGGCTATCTCATCGATTCTAATAAAATATGAATTCTTCTAGCATGTTATTATAATTTATTAATTAAAAATATACATGATTATAATGTATACTAATTCTTCTTCACTCGAATCTAGAACCCGAAAGATCATCATTTATCTTGCAGGACGCTCCGAGGGACCGACTTGAAGAAAGGTAGGGAATAAATTCATTACGCATCGTTATTCAGTTTTTACGATCCATTTATTAAAAATATGCACTAACCACACTGTGTATTTCATTACTTTCAATTAGACTGGAGTATGACACAATCATTATATTGTCTTCTATCTACGCATCGTGAAACTTTTAGCACACAATTCTCAAAATATACTTTATTCTGCATTTTTGTCCTTTATAAAAGATTATTGATAATATATTTTTTCAACGCTAAAAATTTCGCAAATTTTGAATTTCTAACTACAATCGTGACCATCCATTACGTTTTCTTTTGGTTTCTTTAATTACATTCTAGTAGTCACGGCTAACGCTCGCGTTCAAAATTTAGCGAAAACTTCGATTGAGATTTGCGCACGACCAATGGTAATAATAGATCTCAACTTCTTACACTTGACAAATGTACACAAGATGTTAATAATTTTTCAATTAGTTTTATTTTCAAATGAGATTTCTCCTAAGATCACATAGTATATAAAATGATTGCGACAATATGAAAAAATTAATGTAAACGCAAGTGCATGTTCTATGTTTTATATGGCGATGTGATGATTATTAATTACAGTATTTGGATTAAGGATCTTTGTTACTTTATAAGCGTTATTTTGAAAATTGTGTAACTATTATAGAGATTTTATTCCACTAATTTTATCACTTATATCAATGATGTATCAGTACTCATCTGCTATGATCGTCCACTGGCACGCAATAAAATGCATTTGGGGTAACAGGGACGACTTGTATTGGACACGAGTGAAGAATAAGGCAATGGATAGATGCGATCAAACCGATCTATATATATATAAATATATGTAGGTGCTACATAAATATATGTAATATTTGTATATTTGTATATTTATATGAATAATTGCCAATATACGTTTCATAGCTGAATGTAATTTTCTTACAAAAGCAAAGCATGTGTAATTTTATCCAATACTTTATACATATATTTCATAAAAATTCATGTCTATCTTAAAATTCCTTGGAGTACTCGAGCCGTGATTAAGTGGCAGATTCTGCCACTCTATTTGACTTTTTTAGCAATAATAGTTTAAGAAGCAATAATACAATTTCAAGAATATTCTTAATATTTATCTACAATGTATAATTAAATTGAATAACTTTAATTCTATGTCTATTATTATAAACATTTAGAATCAAGGAACACTTGACTTTTTTTCTGACTCGTTTGAAAAGTTTGGATCCAAAGTAGCGAAGACCCTTAATCACATTAAATTTGATTTGTATATCGAAGATGGTAATTAGGAAATACATTGTATAATAAATATATGTCACTAATTTTTTGATAAGCATTGTATAAATATAGTTAAGGTACAAAATCTAAGAAATTATTGATGACGTATTCGACTGTATACTTATATGATATAACAAAGTTTTTCAGCCATAAAAATTGAATATATTGTATATTTTGGCTGGTTAAATCGTGCATGGCACTCAAGAAATATCGTTTACTGGTTTTTTCTTGATAATATTGACGAATATTGAAGTATAGCTTGCAAAGTTCTATAGCTAAAAAAATCGTTTAACATATAATTAAATTTACAGGAATTTGCTTACAAATACAGCTTCTGACTCGTTGAAATAATGTAATTATCGAGATTACAGACTTGTGCGCTTGTATCAAAAGCGAAACGCTTAATTGACGGATAATATAATTAATGAACTGAAGTGGTATAACAGTATCGCATTGTAGTATCAGGCATTGGTAACGTACTGAAAAAATCACTTGTCAATTTATAACCCTTCTTCGATATACTACAAATAATGGCAATCGCTGATGACAGTAAACTGAGAGTAATGAAAAACTCATCACGATAAAATCATATATTATATTACAACATAGAGGAACCGAGAAATCAAACTATCAAACTATATAAATGTATTTGATGAAAATTCGACTTAATTAATTACTCGGAATGTACTTAATACTCGATTGTTTTTTTCTGAAAATAAAATTATATATAAATCTGCAATATTTTTTAATTGTTCGAATCTCACTGTCGTATTTGTACTACTCCTTTTCTCTATTTTTCTATATGGCAAAAGAAATAAACTTTAAGCGCTTCTCACCATAAGGAATAAATATGAATAATCTTAAAGAATTACCACAATTAGCTCACTACAAAATACATAAACATTGATAATCAAACGAATATATTAAGTTCATTTGTAAATTTTATGCTATGATAACAATGCAATTGCATTGCTTTAACATAATTTTCTTAACTATAGGCTCAAAAGACAAGTAAAGGCGATGGCGACTCCTACTGTACAACCAATGTATTCGTACATTATGTACAGAAATACATCACACACACACATGACATAATACATAACTGCTGTCGCAAATTGGAGATACTGCGAACCTATTAGCATGTCGAACATTGCTGGATTTGACTTTTATAAATAGGCTCTATACAGAACAACATCGAAATAACATCGATATCTCCCAACAAACTCGCGAAACGCGAGAAAGTCAACATGTATACATGCCAGGCAAAATAGATCGTTAGTAATCTTCTCTATTACTATATAGCATAGTACAAATGTACTACATATCCTTATCGGATTATCTCATTTAGTAAATTTCAGATAAACCATTTGGCATTTTAAAATTTTAAATAAAATCGACCATCCTATATTAAACGTTAGATCCTCCTTAAAATAAATTTTAATCGTTTTCTCTTTCGTAATAAAATATTCCAATTCTGATAGTATCAAACTTCCAATATTGTATCAAACATATTGCTGAAAGATATCCGTTTCTTTGTAACATTTAACAATATTACTGATACAGTATTAGAAATTTGATACTGTTATGAAATAAACCTAATGAGATAAATAAGTTGTACAATAATAACGTGTATCAAAATACAGCTATTTAATAAAAAATTTAAATTGCTTTCAAACGGAATATGGTTTTTTTTCAATTTACAGCAATTAAATTTTGATGCAAACTACAAGGTTATTTAAGATAACGCGTTGTTCAGAAGATTGTACAAATTGATTATCAAGATCTGATTGCAACAATTAATAAGTATATAGCACAAATCTCTTTGTGCTTTTTATAGTTAAATTTCCACATATACCGTGTCCTGTTTCATTAAAAACAAAAAAAGATTTGAAACACAAGGCTTACTCATATTGACTATTCATCGGATTGATGCAAACGACGTTCAAAAATAGAGTTTGGTCGCCAATCAAGCGCCCATAGATTTGTCATATCGGTTCTTATTTATTTGCAATATTTTTAATAACTCGTCGTTAAAGTACATTGCATCTTTTAATTGCAAAGTATCGTATATAGTATCTGTAGCCCATTACGTAAGTGGGAAAACATTTTCTACAAATGATCCCTTTTATTACAGCTTCCCCTTCGTCATTTTACCACAGATAACAATAGCTTTTCGACAAAAAATATTCTATGTTTTAACTTCTTATTATAGGAGCTCTATCGATTATCTATGGCTATCGAATAATATATAAACGACCAAGCTCTTGCACCCGACACTTAGATCTTCAGTATATTCTAAGAATATCAAAATATTTATTATATTAGAGGGCTAATTGCTCATTGCTCCTTAAGAAACGTTCTAATTCCCCTCTAAGATCTTCAAGAAAAATTAATTAAATAATATATCAGGGGTCTTATAAAGAAATACTTTTTAAACGGGAGCACTATTGTGAACTAAATAAGGAGTGCGAAATAACAAAATGCTCATACGTACAAAGTAATTAAAGTTTGCCTTATTTACAAAAATTGGCACACCTTAGAAACACGTACAATGGCACTCAATCCGATGGGATAGTCAAACGAGTATACCGCAGGGAATATGCAATAAACGAGAACCTTGATTTCGTAGAGAGACGCTGAAGAGGATTTTAAAGTTATCAATATCATTTTTGCTAATTACGTATCTACGTATATGTACAGCGATTAAGGACAGTGTCTCTCGCCTTTTGTATCGCATCAATTTTTCTCTCTCCTCTTTTTGCTTTCCTTCCTCTCTCTTCGTTAAGCTACTTATTTACGTTGAACACAATAGATTCATAAATGTAACAGCGTAGATTTGACTACAACGTACGACCAGAGTGCCTAGTCAAACACGGTAACCTTCCTTTGCTGTTGGTTTATATATGTACTGCATACGTTCTGGCTTTACATCTACAAACCTCAGTTTCGTCATACCAAAGTCTAATTATTAAATATCAATTTGAAAATATCTTTATATCAATATTCACAAAATCGCAATGTTTTGCATAGTCAATATAGTGGTTCAGTATTATTCATTAAAATTTGAAGAAATCTAGAAAAGAGATGAAAATATCAGAGTCTTGCAAAGCAAGGTGAGACAAAGGGGGAAATAAATCTTCTGCCACGCTGCGCCTCCCAACATATATTTACTCGATGGTACTATTTTACAAGACTGGGATGATCTCTATTACTTGGCGCCTGGTATTTTACTTAGCACCTGTGGGAAGGTAAATTTCACATCGTTAAGTATTTTACATTTTAACTGCATTTTAAGCACTTTCGCTAGCTACTTACTTTCGAAAGATCTACACCGGTCAGTGCTTGGACAGCTGGGGGTACTTGTCCCACGAGACGCGTTAAATCTCCGCTAGTACCGTCGTTTCCTCCAAGCAGAACTATCTCTTCTGTTCTAGCTAATGGTGCTGCAACTTCCGCAGCAATCTAATCAGGAAAGTGTCTGTTTTAAAATTCGCCGTATCACTCCAGCCTAGATTATACCAATCTCTTGGACGTATAAATGTTAGAAAAATCATTTATACACAACAAGTTTACCTTTGGCAAAGCGTTCAAGGCTATGTTGAGTATAGCCGCATCCCCGTATTTCTTATAGATCGCAGCCTTCATGCGCATACGTTCGGCTTCCGATATACCGATTGCTTGTAATGCTTCAGCTTCGGCTTTTCCCAGTAATCGGATTTTCTCTGCTTCAGCTTCGGCCCCGTTGATAGTCTGCGTTCTACAACGAAGACAATGCGTTGAAGCTTGATAAGCACACACAACATCAACGTGCAGGCATAAAAATGTTAGCCGATTAACAAGCGAATCGTGTGTACCTCTTTCCTTCAGAGATCTTTCCAATTCTGTAACTCTCAGCCTCCGCAGGTAACCTCACTGTACTCTGAAGTTCGTGTTCCTTTCGTCGAACCTCCTGTTCCTCCACTTCGATCAGCTTACGCCTTTCCACGACTTCGATCTGTATTTCCTCGTTTCTTATTCTCTGTCGTATTTTAGCTGCTTGCAGCTCGTAGGCCAACTGAGCTTCGGCTTTCTGCAAGAAATTATTTCCAGCATTAATAGACACTAGTGTAAAATTTGGGAAATTCTTCCGGTAGACCGAAATTCTTACCGCTGTGTTCACTTCTTGGTCGAAATTAGCCTTTTGAAGCTGGTAGAGCCTCGCGTTGTCTTCGATTTTCGTGTCGGTATTGTACTTTATGTCCATTGCTGCTTTCTCGCATTCTGCTTCCTGTAGAAATTTTACAGTGGTCTTTAGAATCGAATATATTACATGCCAACACTAATACGCTTAACAGCAGCGTGCGTGAAAAGTTTTACGGGAATAGGAACCAAAGGGATGATCTCTTTTTTGACTCGAAGCTTTTTCATTGGCTCGTGCGTATGTAGGATAACGATTTAACTGGTTGTGTTAGAGGCTTTTATAATTAAATCATTAATAAATTCGTTGGTAAAAGGTGGGTGAGACAAGGACGATAATTACTCGTATTCCAGCGTCACGATTTGCTTCGGCAACTCCAACATCCGCGTCCCGCTTCACGGCCGCGGTTTGGGCTTTGCCGAGCGATGCCAGATATTGAACGTCGTCGTAAACATCCTTTATAGTGAACGAAAGGATCTCGATACCCATCCGACCGACATCCGGGGCAGCGACTTCTCGCACTAGTGCTGCAAATTGATCTCGATCCTTGTAAACTTCCTCCACCGAGAGTGTTCCTAAAAAGAAAAAAAAATAATCATCGATATAAAATTTTCATTTTGCTATTTTCCTCCTGAGAAAAATAAGAAATTTTCAATAATACCATTGCAACAAATTAATTAAATTCGCATTTCTCGTTTCGAAAAAATACCATGTAATTTTTATAATATTTGATATTGTAAAAATATTTAGGACTGCGTTATTTTAATACATATTTACCTAGAATTGCACGTAGATGACCTTCCAGTGTTGATAAAATGGTCGATTTGATCTCGTTGACGCTTTTGCCTAGAAATTGTTCGCTGGCAGTGTGCAACAGCTCGTCGGCCTTCATGATTTTGCACTGCGCCACCCCTGTCACGGTTAGGGGCACGCCCTGCGCTGTCTCCACGCTTTCGCACACAGGGTTCAAGGTCATCACCTCCAGGGAAAGCCGCTGTACGTCCGTGACGAACCACCAGGTGAACGCGTATCCACCCACGATGGTCCTCTTCTTCATGGAGCCACAGCATCCTCCTGTAAATTGTTAAATTTTCCAAATAAAAATCAATCTCTCTCTCTCTCTCTCTCTCTCTCTCTCTCTCTCTCTCTAAGATGGAGAACAATTTAATGGACATTATGAAACAGTCTATGATTCCTTTGTCCATACATATATATATATACGCGATTACCCCTTTTCTATGATTCTAAACATGCAGCGGAAGAGCAAAGTGTTTTCGCAATTTAGAAAATTTTCGACGTGGACAGGTGAATTATTTATTCCGCATTGATAGTCGAATACACGCGCGTGTTGCAACGTTAAGTGGGCCATTCCCGCAGCTACGGCGGGGATCTTTACCGTAAGCCAAGCTGCGCTGACGTCATCAACCATTCTCTAAATGCCGATATTCGCGTAACCACATTTTTTCGTTCTCGTCGCTCCTCCATTTATCAGAGTTTCGTCAAAAGGCGCAACATTTCTTCCGTATCGTTTAACAAATAACAGATAATCTTAGGATAACCGACGAATCATTAATATTTACATTTTCCTCGAGCAGCGTACGCTCGTCTCGCTTGGGCCGAGTGCAGAATCGAACCCCGATGCGTCGTCGTTCGTTCATCCCTATCTATATTTAGTTGCGGATTATTATTAATAAATAAAAGACTGTCTGGTCGCAATGTTGGCACGATAGGAATAAACTGGAAGGTCTCTGGGGGAATAGAAATAATCCGGAGTATAATCGATAATAATCAGTTTTTCTATTAGAGAGATGTATAAGTGTAGAGGAGAAACTGTTATTATGGTTGAATGGTGGAAAATGAAGAAAAAGGAAAATGAGGTAAGAGTTAGAAGAGGGTTGGTAGGTAGAAGAAGCGTGAGGGGGAAAAGAGAAGAAAGGGAGTATAGAGATGAGTGGATGGAGAGAGGGGTGGGGGAGGGGGCAGTCAACCGTTATCCGCGCGCGTGTGAAGCGTCACGAAACCTGTTTATACTTGGCTTCGTTCGTGGTACCCGAAGAGACGATGATCCCGATAGCTCGATGCCCCAGACCCGACTACAGTGCTGAGAATAGTTGTGTCAGCAGCAAGGTCATGGTACCTCTCACACTTTTCTTCCTTCTCAATCTGGCGTTGGTTTCGTCATCCACGCACGTTTTACGCAAAAAAGGACTCGATGCTTCGCGAGTGCTTAATGTTTGGAATCATGATTTATCCAAGTTTTGAATTAATTTGAGACATCGAAAGCCAATGGTAGCCTAACAACGCGATTAGGATCGAATTGGTCGTAATGTCTGTTATTAGCTTGCTTTTTATTAAGAGTCGTTTATTTGTGAAATTTTCTTAACGCCTCTCGCGATCTTTTTTTCTTTCGCGTCAAAGGAGAGTATCGGGGTAGCGTGACGGGTATAGATAGAGTCGGTTATAGGAAGGAATACGGATAGTTCTTAGAACCGGCATAGTCGGTTCAGCCAAGCGTGCCTTGGTTTGTTGACAGTGGCACAGTGGCCTCGACATTGGTAACAGGAATTTTGGAACGCGCTACAAATACTACCGTCTACTGATAAAATAAAGGGATTTTATTTTAATCTATATAATTGGATGACACGTTTATGCTGTAAGTTGAACTTTCTGTCAATTTTGGTTTGAATTTATGAGAAGATTTGCACAGAAATTAAATTAAGCGAGAGGCGAGTAATTAAATTTATATTGGTTTTCTGGTATATTTACTAATTGACTGATCGTCGATCTGTGCTAAAGATAACTTTAATCCAAATTTAATGGTGTAACAAATAAAAGAATTCATCTTAATGATTTTATCAATCTTGCTATACCGATAATTTGGAAAATTTCCATAATGACTTTTGTGCCACTTTAATTATTTATAGGAGGACTGGAAGCTTCTAGAATGCACATTCACCGGTGTGTAGCTTGCAATCTAGGTGAACCAGTGTATGCAGCTTTCCTTTTCAAATAGACAAACTTAATCTAGAATGAAGAATGAATAATTATAAATTGTCGCGGTGAGAATCACAACAAAGTAGATTCAGTGGAAAGTTTATTCGAAAATAAACGAAGTGGCAATTACACCTGAAGAAATTACGAGTAAAGCAGTTTAACACTTGGTTTTTGAAAAGTATTATAAGCATGCAGGAAATTAAATTCTTTACTTGACCATTAAATCGTCCTTATATTTATTATTGCTAATAAGAAAATTGTATTTTAACTATTACGACAAATTAAAAGTTATTTGCCAGAAGAAAAATTTAATAAAAATTTAGTGGCTCCAAAGATGAATCATAGCAATAACACATTGACTATTTGACTTAACTGTGAATAGCTATACCTAAACAAAATTACCGGTTTAAAACGGTTTTATATATATATAGTAGTACTATATTTAAAGGACATGAAACTCAAAGTCATTTTGTTTAATATTCCACCAGATCAGTAAATTTAGGATTAAACCAATGAGGATTCGAGAATTACTATCTAGAGAGTGAAATGTCAAAATCTGTTCAGATCTAATAGCTACATTGCGGAAACAATGTAGTAGAGAATTTGCATGGAAGAATTTTGCTACTTTTACTTGCATCAACATTGCAGATTTACAAGGAGTTTTCGCTGGCCATTATTTATGAGCATTTTCTAGTCTTAGGCGAGGGCTCGTGAGAAAACTGGAGAATCGTGTCGCGTCACCGCCAGGAGTGGGGGAGGGGGGGGGGGGATGGAATCAAAATATACGAGGACCTTGTAAATATTGGGATAAGTGGAAATGGGAAAGACCAGAGATCACCTTGAATCAGGATAATTAAAATTGAACGAGGCTGACTATTTGTAAGAATTAATGGGTCGTTACTTAACGGTTGAAAGTTAGAAGACCAATTGTCATGCAGAAGAGGAAACGCGTTACGAGTTCCGATACCACGTGCAGGACTGGACGCGTCTTCGGCTCTCTTTCAGACAGCGGCACAGTTTTCTACGTGACGATAGTCAGGATATCGGTTTCGTTGGAGCAACTTTTAAAGTATAGCTTCTTAGAGCCAACAGTTCCTCTATCATTCAGTCGACGTCGTTCGAACAAACCTCACCACCCCTCCCTCTCATGATCAAAGATCATCAACACGGGATTTAAAAATTTTTTCAAAAAATTCTTCACTCGAGCCAAAAAATTAATTTCCAAATTTGCATATTTTTCCATGGTATACTGACAATAGTGCTTGTTTTTATTATCTTTTCTTACATCGACCTAAGATGATGAGTGTAAAAATTAGTATACAATTAATGTTTTATGTGGATAATTTTCAGGTGTCCGGTGAAAAAATAGAAGAAAATGGGAATTGAGAACGTTATTGCGGGTGGCTTGACCTCGGCGTCAAGTGGTTTCCAGTGGTTTTTTCCAGCACTAGCAGCGGCGTTGGTTTATTTTCATTACGAAGTTATGGATTCGGAATCTCCACCCATCAATGTACCATCGGAACTGTTGTTGCCAGCGTATGATTTTATCGTCATTGGTGGAGGCTCCGCAGGTTATTATAAGAAAAGTTTTACTATTTTAATACGTTTCTTGGAATAAAGTCATCTTTGGTCCACTTGTAGTATTGTTTTATACAGGGTGTAACATGAATGACTTATTTTCTTGGAACAGTGGATGGAAAACATAATTCTTGGAGGAAAACAGTTATACAACTGATTGATGTTGGCAAAAGTCTCCCAGGTATGCAACAATATATTTAAACTAAAGGTCTGCATAAATTATTATGGAGCTTGGTAAATACTGATAACATTCAAACAAATTTATAAGGGTTTTTTGTAAATATTATAATAATGATGAAAAATTCTAATAACTGTTTTTCTTATTGTTAATATTTTTCAAAATACATAAGAATCTACTTAGGTGTGAATTTGTTCGGATCAAAAGAATTGTGCAACTCGAAAAATGATGACAGTACTAAAAAATTGTATAACAGTATCTTCTGAGAATCGAATCTTCCATCCATTATTCCAAGAAAATAATTCATTAACGTTAAACCCTGTATGGAATTTGTGCCCTTGAAAATGGCTCTAAGCATGCAAGCAAGAAACCGTTTATCTCTGTAACAATCTAAATATAAAAATTATTTCTTGCAAAAGACCTACTTGAATTGAAATAATAAGAGGTTTTGAAAAAGGTTGTATACCAAGAATTAATATCTCTTATAGTTAACGAGACGAAGGCTGTCTTGCATCATTGCTCTGTTGCACTCTAAGTGGCAAATGCAGTGTACAGAAACAAGTGTGTTACTCGTTGATAAGTAACACATCTGAAATTTAAAGTATAAGTTCATAATAAATAAAAATATGTTGATGAACAGGTGCTGTAGTCGCTAGTCGATTATCAGAGATAGAAAATTGGAATATTCTATTGTTGGAAGCTGGTGGGGATGAAACTGAAATCTCAGATGTTCCACTCTTAGCTGGATATCTACAGCTTACCTCATTGGATTGGCAATACAAAACCGAGCCTCAGGGAGAGTTTTGTCTGGGTAAGTGAATATAGATTCTAATACCGAATGAAAATTAATGAAAGTAATTACGATATGCTTCCGTAGTCTGATTTAAAATTCGGTGCACGTTACGCGAAATACTCTGATAATTCATGGACTCTCACTGTCTAATTTCAGCAATGGAGAATGGCAGATGTAACTGGCCCAGAGGGAAAGTAATCGGTGGCAGCAGTGTACTTAATTATATGCTGTATTTGAGAGGCAACAAGAGGGACTACGACAATTGGGAGCAGCAGGGAAATCCCGGTTGGGGATACAAAGATGTTCTGTATTACTTCAAAAAGTCAGAGGACAATCAGAATCCTTACCTAGCCAGAACAGCTTATCACTCGACAGGTGGACTACTGACAGTACAGGAAGCACCCTGGCACACACCTTTGGCAACTGCATTCGTGCAAGCCGGCCAGGAGATGGGTTACGAGAATCGTGACATTAATGGCGAACATCAAACCGGCTTCATGATTGCTCAGGGTACGATTCGACGAGGAAGTAGGTGCTCATCGGCAAAGGCTTTCCTCAGACCGGCCAGACTTCGAAAAAACTTGCACGTTGCTATGTACGCTCAGGTAAGAACTTTTTCCATCCCACGAGAAAGCACAATTTTCTCCATTGACTAATTTCACGCGTGGAATTCTAGGCCACGAAAGTTCTGATCGATCCAAACTCCAAAAGGACCTACGGCGTGGAATTCATTCGAGACAAGAAAATATTTCGTATCAGGGCCAAGAAGGAAGTCATCGTGTCCGGTGGTTCCATCAATTCACCACAATTATTGATGTTATCCGGTATAGGACCCAGAGAACACTTGACGGAGCACGGAATCCCAGTGATACAGGACTTGCGCGTAGGACAAAATTTGCAGGATCATGTTGGCCTCGGAGGACTGGCGTTTATGGTGAACCAGCAGGTATCCATGGTGGAGAAAAGATTGCACAATGTTCAGGCAGTGATGCAATATGCGGTTTTCGGCGACGGCCCATTGACGGTTTTGGGTGGTGTCGAAGGATTGGCCTTCGTCAACACTAAGTACGTCAACGCGAGCGACGACTTCCCCGACATCGAGTTGCACTTTGTGTCTGGATCCACCAACTCCGACGGGGGTCGTCACATCAGGAAGGTTCACGGTTTGGCCAAATCGTTTTACGACGCGGTATTCGGGCCCATAAATAACAAAGACGTCTGGAGCGTGATCCCCATGCTTTTGCGACCTAAAAGCAGAGGTGTGATCAAGCTGCGTAGCAAGGATCCTCTGGATCACCCGTTGATCTATGCTAATTACTTCAAGGAGCCAGAGGACATAGCTACCCTAGTGGAAGGGGTGAAAATCGGTATAGCACTCAGCGAAACGCATGCTTTCAAACGCTTTGGCAGCCAATTGTACTCGAAGCAATTCCCTGGATGTAAACACATCACGAAGTTCACCGATGAGTACTGGGAATGCATGATTAGGCATTATTCGGCGACCATATATCATCCTGTGGGAACTTGCAAGATGGGCGCTTATTGGGATCCTGAAGCTGTGGTCGATCCGGAACTCAAAGTTTATGGAGTTTCCGGTTTGAGGGTCATAGATGCCTCCATAATGCCTGATCTCGTCAGTGGTAACACCAACGCACCCGCTATCATGATTGGCGAAAAAGGCTCCGACATGATCAAGGAATTCTGGCTCAAGAGGAAAACTAGAGGACTGCACGGATAAGCATCGCTAAACCTCTAACCAATACTGCGAATAACGATACGTTATTTTGTATATAATTAGATAGGAATGCGCCATTTTATCTGTTACGTAATTTCTGCGTCTTTTCATCCGCTCTGTTACGAGAGTTTTTACATCGATTTTATCATTTATTACGACAATTTTGGCAAATTGCGTGTATTTCATTTTAGGGGGGTCGCGTAGCCTTATTTACCTAAGATTAGTGGTAAGAGAATTATTTGTATATAGATATGTTGCAGAGTGTAATTGAATGATCGTAATTGGTCAATTGTTCAGTTACTGCGCATAGCGGATACGATTGAAATTACTGTGATGTTTATTGATATAATAGTATTTAAAGTCTTGAAATCGAACAAAGTGTGATTGCAGCGTTCCATAAATTTTAACTCGTACCTTTTTATGCGCATAAAAAATTATACGTCACAGTATCGGCTACCATTTTACAGTTATTTGTTAGTTTATTATGATTGTTTAACGAATGGTTAATTTTTATATTTGTACATATAATATTTTTATACTTTTTAATTACGTTCATTATTTAAATCCCGAATACAGTATTAAACAAATATCAGCAAATATTGTTAAATTTCAATAGCAATAATAGTGTAGATTTAACAAGTTTAATTAGCGATATTCGGCAAAAATACTTTATGAATTTAAGAGAATATGTCACTATTGGCAAAAACATTTTTTACTGCAGGTACAATTTAAAATTTTAAACAAAATATTTTATAGAAAGTACGTTATAATAAAACTATATTGTAGAGCGTTCAGACGTTTGAATGTATATAATTGAGGCAAACATTTGCTTTGCTTTCAATACTTGCTGGCTTTTATTCAGTGTCCGAAAATTTCGGTCGAGAATTGTCTATTACCAGTTTTTTATACGTTATATTGTCTCGTATAATAAAAGGACAGATAAGGCTGGAATAAAACTTAAAAAGAAAATTGAGTTAATGATATGTTGAATAAGACTTTTTTATCCCTATATTATTCAGATAAAATAGATGGAATAAGCAAATACATCATTTCATTGAATAATATAAAACGTGATCTCCGCAATATTCTAATTTCTACCGAATACTAGGAATCTTTGGATTGAAATTTCGGTGATTCGATTATTTAAGAAACGAATGTTATCATTTGCGAATAGTCAATAAATTGATTTACCACTTTTACAATTATTAAATTATGTACTACATCTGGAGGCTCACAAATCTACATATATAAAATGCAGTTTTCCCATAGGCATATATGATACAATAAAAAGCGTTAGAATACATATTGTGTAATCAAAGATACACAAGATTCTCTTTGCTAATTGTTATAATTATTCAGCCTCGTTAATAAAAGATGAGCAGATATTGATATTAGTCTTGATCGAGGTTACGCGCTGCAGACGAATTTACGCTTGGCTAAAACTTGGATAAACCGCCAGAAGTCCATTTCAATGTATGAACAAGTGCTTTAAGCAACCTTTAACGATCATACTCAATCCACTGATCGAAAATCAGCTAGCACCTTCTTATATATCAACAGCCAATACTAAGACTTCATTTGTAAAATTTGTACTGAGATGGTGACACCAACGCGGAAATAATCACTCTCTTAATTAACTCGTGGCTGCAGTCCGACGCGTAATAAGACTCTTAAAAATAAATTGGGTGAGCAATATAATTTATTTACTTTACATTTAATTCATAAATTAAATTCATTCAAGAAAATTTTTCATGCTTTTCGAATCCTCATTGTGAATGCTTCCTACACCATACTTTCTACATGCATGTAATATTTGTTTTAAAGTCATCCACAGTAGCATATAGAAACTCTTAAACGTTAGAATGCTGCAATCAATGAATCTTTTTAGTCTGTACTTGGCAGTTATAGGTATGAAGGAAAAAAATAGCCTTGATAAATATGAGACCTTAAAGTTTTAACAAGACTTCCTGACCGCGTTCGATCGAGCATAAAAGGATAAATCCGGATTACACAAACATTTCACTGTTTATCTTATACACAGGGGGTCCTGCTCACAATCTTACGTGTAATATTTAAGCTTCGCCTCACATGTTGGCTTCTGCTCTCGAGAGTCTCGCGACTCAAAGTATACTTCCATCTTAATGTAACGTTGACGTCATACGCGCACCATGGATTTCTCGGGCAGCATGGCATATGGTGACTAATTAATGTGTTCACCACTCTTATAACATACGACCAGTGGTCACTGCTCTGCTGCCACTCGAGAGAGTCATCTTCCAAAATTCAAACGTTTTGTAGCTCGCATATATATAGTGCTCTAAAAGTGGTTTAAATTACAGGTAAACCCCACAGTGAAAGAAAAGTTACTTTAAATTTCTAGAGCTGTTCACTAGTTTATTACTTCAACTATAAACAATTTAACTTCAAACTATTACCCAAGTGCAAACATTTCATTGATACATGTTACACTGGTGCATCAATTAAAACATTAATTAATCTTTGGTTCTTTCCAAAAAAATTCCAGCGCACGAATCATTTGCCAAACCGTTAAGTGACATGATTTTGGTTAATTTTTGTAATTGGCATTCTCAATCTGATGTATCGTTTTTTATAATTATCGTCGACACTCGGAAAATGTCCTTTCATAGCTGCATGGCTGAATTATCGTTTATTAATGATAAAATTGTGAAATATTCAAAGCATCGCGGGGAACGTGCAGCTTGGGCAAACATTTCGTTCAATTTCCATTGAATCATTACTAAACACGTCGCACGTCAATGGTATAGCCGAAGATTAATGAAAAGGATACTATAGGGTACTCGTGAATTCTTAAATTTTTGCACATACAGATTACAGGTGACGATCGAAGTTGCTCGAGGAAAAAATGCGGTTGCTGTTTGTATTTTTACTGGTTCACTGTTCCTTGGCCGCGCTCAGGAGACACAAGGTAAGACAAATAACCTTGGTCGTAAGTGTTAACTTTCGATGGATAATTTTATCTGAAATAATAGAATTATGTGTGCGTCAAAGCGAAGCATGAATGAATTTTTTGGAAGACTGGCAAAAATGAGCGAATTGAAAATTAGCATTTGTGCTTAAAATGCGGGTCCTATCATATGGGTGAAGGTTAATAGAAATATATATTATGGCTACTTTATAAGTATGATGGCCAAAAATGCGTTCTGCTACTCGAGGACCAATCGCGCAACGCTTCGTATTCTACTTGCAATTATTAGTAGTGTAACACTATGTTAACGTTTAGCAACGAGTCGTCCACAGCCCGTCTAATGGTCGCGTTGTTATTATTACCGGTTCGTGATGGAAGGGTTTAATTGAAAATTCCAGCTAATGTGTTTCATGCTAATTTTCTTGCTTGCAGTATCAGAATGTGGCAGGTTTGAGACATCAGATTAGTTTGGAGCCAGGATGTTGCGCTTGCAAGTTTGACGATACGAAATACATGAACGCTGCTTGTGGTGGTAAAACGAGCTTCATGGATCTCGTGCAGAGTCTGATGATGGCCAGATACGATATTTCTGATCCCTGTAGAAGGCTCGGGACTGATGACATTCCCAAAGGAGAATGGTCGATATCATAGAATTCTTTTATTAACGTTCCAAGTAAAATAATTTTTAGAGGCTTAAATTTGAAATTTGGATCAAATCCGAGGATTGTTTCGCAGGTACGACTTTGTAATAGTCGGTGCTGGTGTCGCGGGGCCTGTATTGGCTAGGAGATTGAGCGAGAATCCATCGGTCAAAGTTCTGCTAATCGAGGCAGGCCCGGAAGAGCCCACCATGACGGCCATTCCAGGATTAGCGTTCAATGCAGTGAATTCGTCCCTCGACTGGAATTACCAAACCGAACCCACTCGACCGAACCCTACAGCTTGCCTTGGTAAAAAATCCTTCGCTTTAATTAACCCCCCTTAAAAGGATCTAGAAATATAAATCTATCCCTGTGCTTCCCTCGCACATATTTGGAGTGCATATACAATTCCGATGAGACACGCGATGGTTTAACAGTGTGATTGAAAAGAGAGAAGTGTTTGAATTTTGTTAATTCACTGTTGGTAATAATTACATTGGTATATACCATTCAAAGTGTAAATTTGTATAGGAACCGATGGTGTGTGTTCTTGGCCAAGGGGTAAAATGGTTTCCGGTACCGGTGGAATTTATGGAATGATGTACGTGAGGGGCCATCCGGAAATCTATAACAAATGGGCTCGTGCAGGAAACAAGGGTTGGTCCTACGAGGAGATCAAGCATTATTTCGAGAGGGCGGAAGATCCAGTAGATCCTATGGCTCTTTCGGATCATCCCAGAAGCATGCAAGTCGGTGGACCTTTAAAAATTGAATATTTCAAGCACAAACCAGATTTCACTGGCCACCTCTTGAAAGCAGCATCAGAGCTCGGTCATAAAACTGAACGTTTGAAGGAATATGATCAAACTGGTTTTATGATTGCTCCAATGGCGACCAATAATGGGCTCCGGGAAACAACCTCCAGGGCGTATTTAAGACCGGTGTTTGGTAGAAACAATTTGCGTTTACTCACACGTGCTCAGGTATACCATGTGTAACTATAAAAAATTACCAAACAAAAGCTTCGATTGCCACCTTCAATATTGTTCATATATAATAATTACAAAAACTTTCTTACAAATATATAGGTGACGAGGATACTGATCGATGAGTGGAATCATAAAGCAAGTGGAGTAGAATTTGTAGACAAGAATGGCGCGAAGAGAATAGTCAAAGTGAACAAAGAGGTAATATTGACTGCTGGTGCAGTGGGATCTCCACAGATTCTGTTGAATTCCGGAATTGGACCTAGGAAAGATTTGGACAAACTTGGTATCAAGGTTTATAAAGATTTGCCTGTGGGTAAATCTCTGCACAATCATGTGTCAGTGGGTGTAGATTTCAGTATCAGCGATACGCCTTATGAAAGCATGACCATGGATGCTGTTAATCAGTTTCTCGACAATAGGGCTGGACCCCTGACTAGTACTGGATTAACTCAGGTTACAGCGTTCTTCGAGAGCTCCCATGCTCTACCAGGAGTTCCCGATATTCAAGTTCGAATCACTTTTTACAATTCTACCAAAAATACTGTAGAATTTAAGGATTAGATTTTATACTAAATTCTTGCAGGTATTCTTCGATGGCTTCAGCTCAACCTGCCCAAAGACTGGACTGAAACACGAGTGTATAAACGGTGTTCTGGAAATCTGTCCAAACCGACGACCGATCACTGCAAGGCCAACGGTGGTTTGCGTAGAGTCCAAAGGAGAATTGAAATTGCGATCTAACAATCCTTTGGACCCACCTCTCATTTATCCAAATTACTTCACTGATCCAAAGTCAAAGGATATGAAAGTTCTGTTGGAAGGTATTCGTAAAGTCACTCAACTTGTAAACACTCCAGCGATGAAACGGTTCGACTTGAGATTGGAGCCTAAAAACAATCCGAGATGCAAAAAGTAAGAAAGATTTCAATGGTTTTGCTAATTTAAGGAATCTTCTACTTGCAGATTACACTAATTTATCTTCATTACTTTATTCAGTTTGTTCTTTGGCACGGATGCGTTCTGGACGTGTATCATACGGGATGAAACTGGTCCGGAGAACCATCAATCAGGAACTTGTAAAATGGGACCGGAAAGCGATCCTACTGCGGTTGTTAATTCTCAACTGAGAGTCCATGGAATTTCTAATATCAGAGTAGCAGATGCTTCGATTTTCCCCATAGT